>NW_027362309.1:5000-77500 GCF_039654945.1 Dendrobates tinctorius | reverse complement strand
TAGAATAAATATCCAAATAACACTCGACAAAAAAAAAAAAAAAAAAAATACCCCACCCCTGGTCTAGTCCAAGCTTGCACTTGTATGTAGACTGTATGAATAAATCTTTGGTGTAAACAGCGAAACAGTTACCAACTTGTAGGTCCATAGGTCTCAATTGATATGGAATGGTTGGTCTCAGCATTCACATCTCTACCTCGGCCAGTCCTTTATATGTGCACACTCAGACATTGCTCCCAGTGAAGCTCATTAGTATTTGTCTGAAGTCGGTAGTGCAGTTATAAGTAGTATTTATTTCATGATGAAGGTAAAGTTGACTTTATCAATAGGCAGATTGAGAACTGTGCAGCAGGGAGAGGACGGCGGCAACAACTTTTAACTAACCTGATGAAGCTTGCGATATACACGTTCACAAATGTGGCCATCAAATATTGACAGTCAAACCTATCCATGATACCTCCATGACCTGGTATTGTGTTGGCAAAATCCTGAAAAATAAAAAAAAAGTATATATAAAAGTATGAAAAATGGTGGCAGCAAGAACCTTCTATTCTATGAGATTAAGTTATACTATTAAGAGTATTCCTATTTTATCACTCGGATTGATTGATGGGGGGGGGGGGTCCAATCTGAGAGCCCACCACCACAAACGATTCAGTGCTGTGGCCCCTACACTGCTTGTTCCCTGCGCAGCACTGCTCCCAGACACCAAGATGGGAGTAGAAACCTTCCCCATTTATTAAAAAGGTAGACGAGCTGCAGCGGTTAGCTGTGAAGAGAAAGAACAGGATGCTGCAGCCAATCATTATTGGTGGGGTCCGAGAAACAGGGCTTCCCCTGCAATAATTAAAAGGTTATATCCTCTCACCATAGAACAGGTTCAAACAGTCAGACCACCACAGAATGAGAACGGGGCTCTGCAGAGCCATGTATTGAATAGAGCGAAAGGTGGGCATGCTCAACCCCTGCTCAATTCACTGTCTATAGGGACTGCTACGGATAGCCAAGTGCTGGACTTCTCTTTCTCCAACGACTTTATGGACAATGAATGGAATGGAGGTCGAGCATGCACACCCTCTGCTATATTCAATCCACGGCTCTACAAAGCCTGGATCTCCACAAGCACAGCCCCATGTTTAGGATTGCTCAGGGTGTAACTCTCCTCTCAAGGGAGGAGGGAATAACCTTTAACATCACTTACTGGATAATACCCCTTTAGGGTGTTCCCATCTCCAAAATAAAATATTAGCATGTACCTCCAATTAGAAATGTTGTATAGTTTTTCTGATTCACTCTGTCTCTTTCCTCATGTGCAGGACTTTAGATATCCATGGTTACCACCGATAAAGTAACCGTTAGCTAGTGGTCATAACCATGGACACCTAAGGTCCTGCACATGAGGAAAGAGAGTGAATCAGAAGAACTATACTACATTTCTAATTAGAGGTTTATGCTAATATTATAATAACTACATCTACTATATATTGGGATAGGATCTTGGAGACAGGAATTTCCCTTTAAGTAAACGTGGCACAGACTGGACTAAGATCACAACAGTCGTGTATTACTCCCATGCTAACTCATCAAACATTAGGACTTCAGGTTTCTACTGCCATCAGAATATTTACTTTGATCTTGAAAGCTCTCTTAAATCCACTGGCAAAGAATCCTCCAAATGGGCCAATGAGTGACGCAAACGTGGAGAGGGCAATGCTGTGTATCTGGAAGGGATACATCCAGACGGTCTTCTGCAGGAGGAGATGAGAACATAATGAGAGGTTACATAATCCGGACATACCCCCATTACCTTACAGACGGTGTTCACACTGCGGCCAGTTCCGGTCCATTTGAATCACTTTCTTTTTAATGACAAATATTGATACATGAAAAAAATGGAACTACCACCCATGTGACCTGGGTCTAATTAACTCGGGTACCGCTTTCCTCCCTTCTATGGTTTCAGAACAACTTTTTCTGCCATCACGCTCAATAAAATGATGATCTAAGAAAAACTGAGTAGTGGCATTTCTATGTCAAGTTTGGCAGTCCCATGCAAGGTCACGGGGCCAAACTATTTTTTAAAGGAATGAGAACAATTTGTTTTTTTTTAAATAAATAATACATTTTATTTCTATAGCGCCGACATATTCCGCCGCACTTTACATTTCAGAGGGGACTTGTACAGACAATAGACATTACAGCATAACAATAATCACATACAGTAGATTATAACAAATACCAAGAGGAATGAGGGCCCTGCTCGCAAGCTTACAATCTATGAGGAAAGAGGTAGACACGAAAGGTGGGTGGTAACAGTTGCCCTGATTGCTTGGACCAGCCATAACGTTAAGTGTGTAACAGTACAGACACAGAGGGCTAATGGATGCATAAAGCATGTGGGAACATGATGCGGGGAACCTGGTTATGGTAAAACTTTTGGCTGTGCCACACAGGGATAGATTAGGTTGTTGAGGCGATAGGCCAGTCTTTATAAACGCGTTTTCAGGGCACGCTTAAAATTGTGGGGATTGGGGACTAATCGTATTGACCTGGGAAGTGCATTCCAAAGAATTGGCGCAGCACGTGTAAAGTCTTGGAGACAGGAGTGGGAGGTTCTGATTATTGAGGACGCTAACCTCAGGTCATCAGCAGAACAGAGGGCGCGGGTAGGGTGGTATACTGAAACAAGGGAGGAGATGTAGGGTGGTGCTGAGCCATGGAGGGCTTTGTGGGTGATAGTAATAAGTTTATACTGAATTCTGGAGTGGATGGGTAGCCAGTGTAATGACTGGCACAAGGTAGAGGCATCGGTGTAACGACTGGTGAGGAATATGATCCTGGCTGCAGCATTCAAGACAGATTGGAGAGGGGAGAGTTTGGTAAGAGGGAAACAGATTAGAAGAGAGTTACAATAGTCGAGATGAGAATGAATAAGAAACAGTAAGAGTTTTTGCAGAGTCAAAAGTAAGAAAAGGTCGGATTCTAGAAATGTTTTTGAGGTGCAGATAACAAGAGCGAGCCAGTGATCGAATGTGGGGTAAAGGAAAGCTCAGAGTCAAGTATGACCCCAAGACAGCGGGCATGTTGCTGGGGAGTAATAGTGGAACCACGCACAGAAATGGCAATGTCGGGTATAGGTACATTAGTAGAGGGAGGAAACAAGGATTTCAGTCTTTGACAGGTTCAGTTTCAGATATAGTGAGGACATGATGTTACACACAGCGTTTAGACAATCGCCAGTGTTTTCTAGAAAGGCTGGCGCGATGTCAGGAGAAGCAGCGTATAATTGGGTGTCATCAGCATAGAGATGGTACTGGAAACCAAATCTACTGATTGTTTTACCAATAGGGGCAGTGTACAAGGAGAAGAGGAGGGGGCCTAGAACCGATCCTTGAGGAACCCCAACAGTAAGGGGAATGTTTATGATCAGTTCTTGCCGCATCAGAAAATAGGGATTTTTGTGTACTCACCGTAAAATCCTTTTCTCTGAGCCAATCATTGGGGGACACAGACAGTGGGTGTTATGCTGCTTGCCACTAGGAGGACACTAAGTAAACACAGAAAAGTTAACTCCTCCCCTGCAGTATACACCTTCTCCCTGGCTGGGAATTCCCCAGTTTGGTGAAAAAGCAGTAGGAGCATTAAATGAATGACAATAACTGTCAAAATCAAAAAAATGCCACAGTGAGCCAATAGGCCAAGCAGGGTGGGTGCTGTGTCCCCCAATGATTGGCTCGGAGAAAAGGATTTTACGGTGAGTACACAAAAATCCCTATTTCTCCTACGCCTCATTGGGGGACACAGACAGTGGGACGTCCTAAAGCTGTCCCTGGGTGGGGAACAAACAATTGCTAAAATCCCATGTACCACTGACTCACCACTGTGGTACTGCCGACTGCAGGATGCGTCTGCCAAGAGCTGCATCCGCAGAGGCCTGAGAATGAATTAGGCAATGTTTGTAAAGGTATGCAGGCTGGACCAAGTGGCAGCCTTGCAGACATGCCTGAGAATGAATTTGGTAATGTTTTGTAAAGGTATGCAGGCTGGACTAAGTCGCAGTGTTGAAGACCTGTTCTGCCAACGCCTGGTGCCGAATGGCCCAAGAGGCGCCCACTGAGTGGATAGAATGTGCCTTAATCCCTGCTGGAACAGGTGTGTCCCAGACACGGTAGGATTCCTGAATAGCCAAACAAATCCAATGAAAATTCAGGAACGGAGGATGGCAGGACAGGGCCGCCAATTGCAAAACCAGGGCTGTGGAGTCGGTAAGCCAAACCTGCGACTCCGACTCCTCAATTTCCCTTACACCAACTCCGACTCCAACTCCGACTCCACGACTCCGACTCCCACACATATTGCTTATATTTAAGTGAAAAATTTATTGTAGTACAATGTGAACCTCAGACATTTAATCATTTTTATGATCCAATAATCAAGATGTTTAGATAGAACAGAATATATATTGGTGTACTACCCGGTTTTCATTCTTTTTGGTACAGATACGATATGGATAGACAGATATGGATAAATGGATATATAGATAGAGCAGATTTCTAATCTGCTTTTGCTATTGAAAACATTATCTATGAGCTCAAAAACCTTTCAGGTGATGCAGTTTTTTAAAAAGATGATCAGCTTTTGCAGCTGAAAAACGTATCCTCAAAAAACACAGGAAAAACGCTGTGTGTGAATGTAGCCTTAGATCAGGAATATAACAGCCATTTATAGGACATTTCATAACTTTCCCAAACTCCTATGAAAAAATATTCAGCACATCCTGCATTGAATTACTGTACCCAATTTATTATATATTTTAGGAGTCGGAGTCGGTCCATTTTATACCGACTCCAACTCAGACACCGACTCCACCAAAATGAGCACCGACTCCGACTCCACGACTCCGACTCCACAGCCCTGTGCAAAACGCGTCTGATTGACGCAATTGCCACTAGAAAGACCACTTTCCAAGAGAGAAGTTAGTGGTACGTCCTGCAACGATTCAAAAGGAGCCTCCTGTAAGGCCCCGAGAACAAAGTTAAGGTCCCATGATTCCAATGGCCTTTTAAAGGGAGGCGCTACATGAGAAACTCCCTGAATGAATGTCTTGACCTGAAGTTTGGTGGCAATTTTGCGTTGGAATAGCACTGACAAGGCTGAAATTTGGCCCTTGAGCGAGTTAAGCGCGAGGCCTGACTTTAATCCTGACTGAAGGAATTCCAATATGGCAGGAATGGAAAACACTAGAGGGGGATCGACCATGATCCTTGCACCACGAAAAGAAGGTTTTCCAGGTGCGGAGATAAATTCGCAAGGACACGGGCTTCCTAGCACTAATCATGGTGGAAATCATGTCGTGAGAAAACCCAGTCTGTGCTAGAATCCAGGAGTTCTGGTGGTAAATCGGACCCTGAGAGATCCATGCGATCTGGAAGTCGCCAAGGGACGTCGGCGACTAGTTGTACTAGTTCTGCGTACCATGCCCGGCGTGGCCAAATTGGCGCGACTAGGATCACTGGTACTCCCTCTGCTCTGATCTTCTTGATGACCCTCGGGAGCAGGGGGAGAGTGGGAAAGATGTACGGGAGCTGGAACTGGTGCCACGGCAGAACTAGGGCGTCCGCTCTGATGGCGCATGGATCGCGCAATGAACCGAGGAACCTTGTTGTTTAGAATTGAGGCTATGAGATCCACATCCGGAGTGCCGCAACGACGGCAAATCTGCTGAATGACTTCCGGATGAAGAGACCACTCTCCCAAGGTAAGTCCTTGGCGACTGAGAGTCTGCCACCCAACTCTCTATGCCCGGGATGTGGATCGCTGAGATGGGCAAACAGTTGGTCTCGGCCCAATGGAGGATGTGACTCACTTCGTGCATGGCCATCCTGCTCCGAGTACCCCCCTGACTGTTGATATACGCTACAGCTGTGGCGTTGTCGGATTGGACCCTGATGGGGTGACCTGCGAGGAGATGGTGGAAACTCAGTAGGGCTAATCTGATCGCTCGCATCTCCAAGATGTTGATGGGGAGACGCGACTCCAGAATTGATCAACGGACCCTGTGCCGTGTGGTGACGAAACACCGCACCCCAGCCCAGAAGACTTGCGCCGGTGGTCACCACAAACCATCGTACTGGGAGAAAAGACCTCCCTTGACTCAGGGAGGATTTCAGTGTACACCACTTGAGGGCTTGTCTGACCCACAGGGACAGAAGACACCAACGGTCCAGGGAAGACTGGTTCTTGTCCCAAGTCAACAGCAAGGCATGTTGCAAAGGGCGGAGACGGTATTGTGCGAATGGCACCGCTTCCATTGCTTCAATAGAATGAGAGACCGGATGGGAAAGAGTCCGCGCTGCCTGTTGCAAAGCTCGGGCCTTCTCTGGCTGGAGAATGACCAACCCGTGGGAAGTGTCCAAGACCAGTCCCAAAAAGGAAATCTGCTGGATCGGTGTTGGGGAAGACTTTTCGAAGTTTATCTTCCGACCTAGGTGAGAAAGTATCTACTGTGATATCCACGGATTTCTCGCAGGCTGGAAGGGTTGGACCCTTGATCAGCAGGTCGTCCAGATACGGCAATACCACCACTCCCCTAGCGTGGAGAATGGCCATGACAGCCGCCATGGCATAGACCTTGGGGGCGGTGGCGAGATCGAAGGGCAAGGCAACGAACTAGAAGTGTTCTTCTCGAATTGCAAAACGCAGGAACTGCTGGATGATAGGGACTCTCCCTTTTGCATGGAGGCAACACCGATCAGAGGAATTCCATTCGGAATCGCCGTACTTTGACAAACTGATTTAAGAGCTTGAGGTCCAGTATGGACCGCATTGTTCCTTCCTTCTTTGGAACCACAAAGAAAGGTTTGATTAAAAAAACGCTGAACCATTCGTCTTGAGGGACCAGAAGGATGACTCCCGTCCTTATGCGGCGCATAAACGGCCCGAAGGAAGGATGTGACTGAATGACAGCAGACGGCCGCCTACTTTGTCGGTGTCTGCCGGATACCACAAGTCATTGAATAGAGGATCTATGGGATCTGCTTACTTAGATCCAGATGCTGTCGGTCTGGGTTTCCAAGAGCGGTTAGGTCTGTGAGAGACCTGGGAACATGTCTCCATGCGGGGACCGACCTGATCCGAAAGAGAAGGTTGTGGAGGACCAGCTGGAGCTGTTGCGAACAAGGTCGA
The DNA here is from genome assembly GCF_039654945.1 of Dendrobates tinctorius. Taxonomy (NCBI): domain Eukaryota; kingdom Metazoa; phylum Chordata; class Amphibia; order Anura; family Dendrobatidae; genus Dendrobates; species Dendrobates tinctorius. Next base: position 70,315 of record NW_027362309.1, on the reverse strand, counting down.
AAAACGAGTCGGCTGTTGATTCCGAAAACAGCCGGGCAGCCCCTTGTTGGGGAAGAAACAAACTCTTCCCCCCCGGAAGTGTCAGAAATAAGCTGGTCTAGTTTTTTGTCCAAACAGGCGACCAGTTTGATACGGCAGAGAAGTCTTTAATCTCTTGGAGGTGGAATCTGCCCGCCAGTCGCGTAGCCATAGGGCTCTACTGATGGAGACTGCATTAGCGGCTGCCTCAGCAGCGCAATTAGCGGCATCTAAAGAGGCGTCTACTGCAAAATCCCCTGCGTTAATTATCTGCTTGGAGGGCAGTAATTAAGACCTGCCCAAGTGGCCATTGCCTTAGCCACTCAAGTTGCCGCAAAAGATGGGAAAAATGCCGCTCCTGAAGCTCCAAAAACTGAATTGGCGAGGTAGCCAATTTGACGATCGGAGGGGTTTCTGACTGAAGAGCCCTCAGAAACAGATCGAAGCGTTTTAGGAGCAAGGCACAATACAGGAGGATCCACTGAGGGGGGACTGTAACCAATCCTTCATTAAATGTGGAGTAAAGGGGTATTTATCCTCGATAGGCTTGTGCCCCGTGAACCGCTTATGTGGTTGGTTCCAACGTTTCCAGACAATGTCCTTCAACTCCAGATGGCTGGCAAATACCCTGCGTACACATTTAGTCTTCTTAAAGATAACGTGTTCCGGAGCGGGAATATTCTCCTTGTCCAACGTCAGAAACTTGTTGACTGTCAGAGAATCAAGTGATTCATGGACATTTGGGGAATTCTGAGGGACTGACGTGTCAGACTTGAATTCAGAGACATGTTCTCTGCGAACATTAGGAGGGAGAGCGAGAAAGAACTTGCCGATGCTGAATCGCGAGCGTGACTAGGGGACGCGCCATTGGTCCGCTTTCTAGAGACCTGAGGATCCCTTGAACGAGCCTGGCCCCTGCTGGCGGACGGTTCCCGGCCGTCGCCAAAGCCCTCTTCGGGCGGTAAAGACGCTTTCTGACTTAAAAAGGATTCCTGGAGGAGTCTATAGTCTTGGTCAGTGACTCCACAGACCGTGACAAGGACAAGGCCCACACAGGGGGACTAAACGCAGAGAGTACCTTGCAGCGGCAGTGGATGGCGTTTTAGCACAAACCGGGTCGCAATCCGTGCATATAGCGGATTAGTCTGGGTACTGGGCAAGGCAGTCTACCAAGAGGTACCAGCAGTAAAGAACGCAGTGCGCTTCTTATTAGCCCCCTTTTTGCTTCCTTAGACTGAGACATAGTGCCCGTGAAAGGGGTACAAGCAAAGCCTGGGCTGCAGCTGCAGGGAATGTGCAGCAAAGGGGTTAAGCTTTTCTCAGAGCAGATGCAGCTTACCTGCAGTCCTACCTGCAGTCCTGATGCTGTGTCCCTGGGAGGAATATCGGTGGCCCTGTAGCATCACCAGGTCTTCTCCATCCGTGTGCGCACCCCCGAAGCAGTCACAGAGCCCGAGGAGCAGAGAAGGGGTTAAGGACATGGCCCCCGAGACTTGCAGGGCGCCTCTCGTACAGAGCGAGAAGCGCTTAAGACGTGGGCGGCGGCGCCAACAGTGGGCGGCGCTATGTAAATTGCAGCCTAGTAGGCCGAAAAGCCAGGGACTAAATTTTTGGGCCTACCCACGGCGAGCGCCAGGTGAAGGTGGGGAGCAGCAACGGGGCACAGGTATGCCGCCGAGACTCGATCAGCGCTTCTCCCAGGGACCAGGACCCGACGCCATACCTCCAATCCGGTGCTCGCACCATCTGCGCTGTCCCGGAGCCTGCAGGTTTCATCCCATCTCAGATCTTGAGGTAAAAAAGCTCCCGGGCGATGTAGCAGAGCCAGAGAGGTTGTTACAGGGGTATTGCTCAATTGATCCACCCTATGGGCAGGGGGACGGAGAGCTATGGGGCTGATTCAGGGCATCCGAAAGCACTGATCAAGTCTTCTCCGTGCGTTCCGTGCGCTCGCCCTCGTATCAGTGTGGGGTACCCGGACCGTAAAGGAACTATCACCAGAAGACCCAGTCGTCGCAGGAAAGTGTACAGGGAGGTATACTCCGCGTGCTTGCCTGCTGTTGGTTCGGGGAAAGCGGGCCGTAGAAAGGAACCGTCCCCTCCTTCACTCAGTTAATTAAAAAATAAAAATGTACAGAAAATTCAAAAATAAAATAAAAACGGTGGGGTCTGAAACCAGACCCAAGTGCCTCCAACAGACACTAAGCAAGAACTGGGGAATTCCCAGCCAGCGAGAGGGTGTATACTGCAGGGGAGGAGCTAACTTTTTTCTGTGTTTACTTAGTGTCCTCCTAGTGGCCAGCAGCATAACACCCACTGTCTGTGTCCCCCAATGAGGCGTAGGAGAAAAATACTTTATTATAAATATTATATTGAGATTTATAGCTACATTTCTCTTACTTTACTTGTAAAGAAGCTGTAGTATAAGAATTAAAATAACCTACAGCTTTTCTTTGGATGTTTTAGCACAGGACTAAACGTGCAACTTTAAAAAGATTTGGAAAATAAGTCCAGGAAAAATATATTGTCAAATTGTAATGTTCGCAGATATCGGCTGTACAATCTGGTAACCAATATTTACACGACTTCTTAATTAGCAGGAATCCTTAACAGAAAGTGTAAATATCAGATAATAACAGTAAAGAGAGACATCCGTTCGCCCTGCAGGAGGATTATACTGAAAGACTGAAGAGCTGGAATCCCCATTATCTGCAGAATGTACAAATCCAACAACACACAAGAGACAGATCAAGCCTGTACGTGTCTTCTGAACTACGGCCACTAGATGTCCTCGTCATAGCATTACAACCCTGTGCACACAAAGCAAAGAGTTCCATTTAATAAAATCGCCATGTGCCCTGCAGCCAAGTGCAGCCTCTCTGCATGGTCACTGATTATTACTTTTCACTATAGGGTCACTTGTGTAATATTCCTATACTGTAATTCTATTGTATTTACACTGTGAAAAAAAATAAGTCGTAAAAGGTGTTTTACAATTCTGTATACCATAAGGTCTCCTTACACATTACATTAAAATCTTTTGATTTAAGGTACTGTCACAATAATGACACGGTCAGGATCGCTGGTGCATCGCTAAGTGGTCGCTAGTGAGCTGCCACACAGGCAGATCTCACCAGCGACATAGCAGCGGTCGGGGGTCGCTACTTACCTGTCAGACAAGGCGATCCTGACGTCTTCCACCCGCGTCCACGCGTCGCTCGTCGACACAGCAGGAAGCTGACGACGAGAAACGGCCCAGGACGTTCTCGCGCGATGAGCAGCGGGGTAGTAGGTCGGAGGCAAGTATCAGACATAGCGATATCGCTAGCAATATCGCTATAACGTCACAAAATCGGTGACTTTATAGCGATATCGCTTAGTGTGACAGGCCCTTTACAGTGCAATCGGCTGGCAGCTTCGCAAATCTCTCCCAACAGATGATGTTCGGTTACAGAAAGGTTCGGCCTGATCAGATATCCGATGGCCAATCTTTTTGTATTCTGGGAGATGAACTGCCGCCAGAGGAGCAGGGCACAACTCAGAGGCCCAGGAGCGCTCGGCCAAGAGGACTGTGCCGGTATATAAAGGAGATAGCTGTTGGCAGAGCAGCAGCTACCCATTGTACACAGGGGTGAGAGGGCATTTAGGATAGGTCTTATCACATCTGAGGGTGCAGCTGCTGGTTTACAGGCAGAACACTGTACTTTCAACAGCGGAAAGGCCGGATATTGCGTCACAGTCCTAGTCACCAAAATGGAAGTGAGCTTCAGACAACGAAGGAAACCCTTCAGCATAATGACTGGTAGAGATGACAAGAGCTGGCCTTTTCCGATCTGTTGACAGGGCAGGACTTACCACGTCATTCTGATTGACAGCAGGATACCCACTGAATAACTGGGGGAGCCAGCCATCAGTCAGAATGACGTCGGAAGTCCCGCCACATTGTGTCAGCAGAGACTGCCGACTCCCCGGCAGCAGCGTTCTGTGATTACTCTGTGCCGGGGAAGAACGGTGCCGTGCACTACAGGCAGGTAAGATGCAATTACCTGTTAGTTTTTATGGATTATTATTTTTTATTTAAGTCCCGGATTATCCCCTTCAGTAAACAATACGACACAACTTGACATGCGACATATCGTTGAAATCTGCGTTTTAACCCCTACCACATGCTGTTCTCTGATTACAATGCAAAAAGCTGCTATAGACTCCCTCTAAGTCAGAGTGGGTGTTAGAGTTTTCACTGCAACGTGCACTTGTTCCCTGTGTACGATGCAGGACAATTACAGGCAGGAGTCTCTAATCTTTTCCCTATCCATATATAGAAAAGTGGAAAGGATGGGTGCAAGGCCTCCCATGAAAAACATCCACTTTTTGCAAAAATATAGAAAATAGAAAAAGTATGCAGCATTCCAATATTTGTCAAAAGAAAAGTGGACTTTATTTAGCCCATGTGGCGTGGCCACGTTTCTGTTGCGGTGAACTTTTTTCGCTTGAAAATCCAAGATACTCACTGGCAATGGGATTTTCCAGAGCCAAAGATAGCACTACCTGAGAGAGGAACCCGCTCATCCAGGACAGGAAACCCACTTGGGCCAGAATGGAGTTATTACTTCTGCCTGATCTTACCCGATTTTCCTCAGGAATGATGGAATCATCACTATGGGAAGAAAGGCGTAGACTAGGACGCACGATAGAGAGGCCGAAGATTTAGCTGCGGATTCAGACAAATCCGTGTGGAAAATTCCACAGCAGAATCCGCAACGTGTGCACACACCCAAAAGGTCCCATAGGTAGAGTCACGCTTCTATTTCTGATGGACTACGTGAATCGGCACATGGTAGTTTGCTTCCTTCAGATCTAATTCCACCATGTAGCTAATTTGTGAATAGGAGTCTTATGGTAGTCCCATACTGACTCCACTTTGAAGGATCGATAAATTAAAAAGCTGTTAGTCTTTTTAAAGTGGCAACGGTCCTGAAGGCTCCATCCGTTTTTTTTTGCTTTGTTTTTTTAAATCAAAAAGGAGGAGGGGAATAGAATCCTTTGCCTTCTTCTTTGGTGATCTGTACAAGGACTTCCTTCTGGACCAGACTCAGAACTTCCTATTCTAAGGCAAACTCTTCTTCACACGACCTCCTGACAGATGTTATTATAAGGGACCCCGTGGGGTCAAGTGAAACTCCATCTTCAAGCAGTCTTATTATATTTAATATCCAGCTGCTGAATGAAATTCTTTTCTAGGCTAGAAGAGGAGAGCCTTCCTCCCACCAGGATGATAGAGTCACTGGGAGGTCTTCCTTCTCTCTAAGGAGGGACCTCCAAACATGAACCCAAGATTGCTTCTCTTCATTTTTCCCCCAATTGTCTTGACATTTGAGTGGCTTTCTTTCTATGTATTTTTCCTCCGAAAGGACCTAATCTTGAAAGTGGTCACCAGCAGACTTGGGAACCCTTTGTTTGTCCCCTTTCTCTAGGATGTCTAATGTTTGGCAAAAAAGGAATTCTCCTTCCCAGGGAATGGAGCATAGTTTGGATTTTGACTGCGCGTTGCCTGGCCAGCATTTAACGTAATGCCCTTCTAGCTGAATTAGAGAGTTGCATATCATAGCCACTGAGGTCCTACAATCCACAGTGAGCATGATGCAGTCCCTTCACCCCCAAGCACTCCTTCTAGTTTCGGGAGACTTCAATCATGTGTCTCCAGCCTCCATACTACCCGGTTGCACACAATATGTTACCTGCCTCACTAGAGACAACAAAACATTGGACTTGTTCTTTGCCAATGTGAGAGGGGCCTATGTCTCATCAGCCCTACCGCCCCTTGGAAGATCGGATCACAACCTAGTGCATCTCCAACCCGTGTACAAGCCACTTGTACAGAGAGAACCTGCTGTCACTCGCATAGTGATGATATGGACTGAGGAGAGTGATGATGCTCTGAGAGACTGCTTTGAAACAACCACTTGGGAAGTGCTGCAAGATTCCTATGGTGATGACATGGATGGTCTCACACACTGTATAACGGACTACATTAATTTCTGTGTAGACAACACGGTACCCACAAAAGTAGTGAGGTGCTTCTCTAACAACAAACCATGGATCAGCCCCGGAATAAAGGCTCTTCTCAAAGAGAAGAAGTTGGCCTTCAGATCAGGTGACAAGGGCAGGCTGCGAGAGGTGCAGAAAGATCTGAAGAATATAATCAGGAAGGGAAAGGCTAATTATAAGAGAAAAATTGAACTGAAACTGTCACAGAAAAGGATCCATGAAGTCTGGGAGGGTCTAAAGTCTATATCTGGGTATAGACAGACTGTCTCAAGGATGGTTGTAGATAAAGAGGGGCTTAAAGAACTTAATCTATTCTTTAACAGATTTAATCACACACTGGCTGCTCCTGCCCCTGCATACCATTCACACCTCTCTGCTACAATAACCTCACCCCTTGCTGCAACTTGTCAACTGAGCCAGGGTCTGTTCTTCACAAGTACCCAGGTTGCAAAAGAACTGAATAAGATGAAAGTTTTGAAGGCTGCAGGTCCTGACGGCATCAGTGCAAGACTAATCAAAACCTGCGGGCACCAGCTGAGTGAGATAATTACATATCTGTTCAATATGAGCCTGAGAATAGGTATAGTACCACAACTGTGGAAATTATCTTGTGTGGTACCGGTTCCGAAGAAACCTTATCCGAAAGACCTTAATGACTATAGACCTGTAGCATTGACATCACACCTGATGAAGGTATTAGAGAGATTGGTTCTCACACATCTCCGTCCTCTTGTGAGCTCAGATATGGACCCTCTCCAGTTTGCCTACAGGCCGGGCATTGGTGTGGATGATGCCATTATCCACCTTCTAGATAGGACTCTCTCTCACCTGGAGAAACCTGGGAACACTGAGAATAATGTTCTTCGATTTCTCTAGTGCTTTTAACACCATACAGCCAGGTCTACTGAGAGACAAGCTGGGCCTTGTTGGTGTGGACCTCCAACTCTCCACCTGGATCCTTAACTACCTCATGAACCGACCTGTTTGTAAAGGTTCGGGATAGTGTGTCAGACACAGTGATCTGCAATACAGGGGCACCTCAAGGTACAGTTCTTGCCCCTTTTCTCTTCACACTGTACACTGCGGATTTTAGGTGCAACTCATCTAGCTGCTACTTGCAGAAGTATTCTGATGACTCTGCAATAGTAGGCCTCATCACAGGAGGTGATGAAAGAGTACAGAGACACTAACCAAGCTTTTGTGGAGTGGTGTCAGAGGAACCACCTTAGGATTAATTCCGGGAAGACCAAGGAATTGGTGGTGGACTTTCGCAAGGGCAAAAATCCACCAGTAGCGGTGAACATTCAGGGAAATTACCTTGAGATAGTCGACACCTATAAGTACCTTGGTGTGATCCTCAATAATAAGCTTGACTGGGACCATCACTTGGATGCAGTGTACAGGAAGAGCCAAAGCAGGCTTTATCTGCTCAGAAGGCTGAGAGCCTTCGGAGTTAGAGGGGCACTCCTTGCATCCTTCTTCAACTCTGTTGTGGCATCAGTCATCTTCTTTGGTGTGGCGTGCTGGGGTAGTGGCATATCAACCAGGGATAGGAATAGGCTGGACAAACTGATTAGAAGGGCCAGCTCTGTCCTGGGATGCCCCCTTGATCCAGTTAAGGAAGTAGGTGACAGGAGGATACTGGCCAAGGTGAGCTACATGGTGCAGAATGATTCCCATCCCATGTATGAGACCGTGACAAAGATGTGCAGTACTGTCAGTGACCGGCTACTTCATCCTAAATGTGAGAGGGAGCGCTATCGAAAGTCCTTCCTTCCTGCTGCAGTTAGGCTGTATAACCAGCACTGTCCAAAACGGAGAATGACCCAAACAGTGAAATGATAGATCCAAAAGTTGTGACAGTCCGGAACCATTTCCCCCCCCCCCCCCCCCGTATATGTACCTACCTACCTGTCAATGTAATGTCTTTATGCATCTGTACTTGTTCCTGCCTTGCTACTGTAATGCTCTGAATTTCCCCATGGTGGGACGATTAAAGGATTATCTTATCTTATCTTGCCACCAACCTCATTGAGTCTGCCAAGGAGTCTGCTAGGAAGGCTGCTGTCCCCTGTACCAAGCAAAGATTAGACAGTAATCTTTCCCTCCATGTGCTGTAGCCAGATAATCTTTGATCTTGCAGGCAGGTCTCAGAGCAACTCCCGATGGCTACCTAAGAGGCACCTGGGAGACATCTGCCTTCTCATCTAACTGACCCCTAAGAATACCCAGATCTTTGAAGAGCAGAGTAAATTTTTTTCAAAAATTTAGCTACTGCAACATCCATCTTCAGGCTTTTATCCCAAAATGGGGTAGATGTGTTAAATATTAATAATTTGGTTGTTAATTTCTTATTACATTCAGTTCTGTACATTGCTTTAGCTGACACTACATAGGTTATTCTTGGAAGTTTTGCTCATGTCAGCTCCACTACATATTTAAGTTTAGCTCATGGTAAAAGGTCGGCTCCATATATACAGAGATCACGTGCTTTAAGAGACGTATATAATTCATGGTTAACTCTAGAGGTCGCTCTTGCTCCCTCCCCATCATGAGATACAGACGAGAGGATGTCATCTCTGCACGGACATAGCATTGAATGGACTGACAGCTGATATGTAACTTTACTATATAAGAAGCCTAAGAGAGACAGACGCCATTTGCCATGTGAGATCCCAGAGAAAGAAGAATATAAGTTTTGCTATGAACAAATGGACAATCTCTTTATAATCATGCACCTATTTTTATGTTTTTCTGTAATAATCTTTTCTTTGATGGAAGAAACCAAATAAACCACTACATTTTTATCTGGTATCTAGTCCTAAGTATTTTACAAGAATACGCATTATTTTACATTGGAGAGCCAGCCAGATCTGAATTTTTGTACTTTTTTGTGGATTTCCCTCAACTTGCCCAAAAGGGGGATTGAACTTTGCTAACGTCAGTCATATGTGCAAGTTATCAGGAACTCCACTACTCATAAGAATTAGACAGAACCTAGAAGTGAGGACTAAGAATTGCCAGATGGATTGAGAAGTACTACAAGTGCCAAACGTGCTGAAGCCAGACGTGTGAAGACAAGAGCCCAGCATTGTCCATCAAAGGAAGAAGCTGAGATATTTCAAGGTAAGAAAAATGAAATGGTTATGGTTAATTCTTTTTCTAAGCAGAGTAAACTGAAATTTAAGTCTGTAGACGAGTAATTTAGACGTATTATGGCTCAGCTTATATGCAGAATGTGAAGTGGAAAATCTGAAGTTAGATTCTAAGTTTTTCAATAGAGAAAGAGATTAAAAAATATTTTACAAATGGTAGATATATTTCATAGATCTGTGTCAGAGAAATCCAAAAATGATTGTGTGACGGAAAATAGTGATGTTCCCGAGATTGGCTGTAAAGTTAGGGAGATTGAACAAGACTGTAATCAAGTGTCTGTAGCAGCCATTGAAGGTGACCTTGCAGACGAGGAACAAGATGGAGAAGTAGGAGGAGACTTCAGAACTGACGTAGAGGACATACAAGGAAAAGACGTACCACTAAAAATAGACGACTCACAGGCCCAACTCCGAAGTAAAGTAAGGAAAAATTTGATAAAAATATGCAAAATCATTCCTGCATATGATAACAAAATCCATGTTTGTAGAAACTCTGAGGTTTTTGAAAGTTGTGTTGACAAATTTGATTTATCTAACGAGGAGAAGAATCAGTTGTTCAAAATGTGGATCCCTGTAAACTTTGCTAGGAGATTATCTTTAAAGATATCTGGTGAAAAACATGAGAACTTAAATGATAAAGACAGATTAAAAATTTTGATTTTTTTTGTGCATCAAATGAAAATTATCCAGATATTGATATTCTTCAAAAATTAAGGATTGGTAGGAAGGAATTTACCTATACATTCATGTCTATATTTCACCGCTTGTATAGAACGGTCATGGAGAATGTCAAAACACAGTCCCTCAAAGACTTTTGTAAGCAAATTTTGGTTTTTAAATCCTGCATCTCGTGTTATTGCGTCACAAAAAGATTCTTTATTTGAATGTGCGCAATCCCTTGATTTTGCCAGAAAACACGAGAATCGTGAAAGGAAAGTAAATTGTGCCAATTTTGTGAAGACAGGCAGAGTAAAATCTTATCAGAAGCCTGTATTAGCAAAGCCTTCTAAAATGAGTTTTCCCCGAAATCAAATCTATGAAGAACGAGGAAAATCTCATGTTTGTTTTAAGCCATATGGAATGATGCAAAGGATCACCGAAAAAACACAGATTGAGTTAAGGAAAATTCAAAGCTCTGATCTTCCTTCTGTAAAAAAGATGGCCGAATTTGACAGACAGAAGCAGGTGGTGAGTGACATCATTGGCCGTAAACTGAATACTCTGCTCCAAGAATCTATCAGCTTCAGAATCGCAAGAACTTTTCAGGATATTTTTTGCAGAGAAATAAGAGTGGGTTTAGGAATTGGCTAAAAATGTAATTATATGTTGTGTAACAGTGTTATACAATTAGTCAGTTATATGTAATTATTTTATAGAATATAATTCTGTAGTTCTATAGTTTGGTAGATAGATACATATTCATGCAGTATATAGTGGTTGTATAAGTAGATTGTAGAATTGTATTTTTTAGTAAAAATTAAAATCTACAACAGTAATAATATTTAGAATTATGAATATGATATTAACCTTCTCTTTTATTTTTCCTTAGAATTTTCATTTCAAAGCAGGACTTAATCGGGAAAAATTCTCTTACAAGGATTTATGCCTTTATTTACACAGGAAGTTGCAATAATTGCATGATTTTATATATCTAACCCTTAAAAGAAAATAACTAATTGCATTTTAAATGTGTTCTGTGTGTGCCTTTACTGCATGGCATGAATGACAACCACAGCATGTGAAATTTGAACTTTGTTCTAATATAAGTATGCCAGTATGTCCCTGTAGCCTTTCTCAGCTTTTGCAAACCAATGGAATTTTTTTTTCCAGGCCTAAATGTCAAGTATAGCTATACAACATATATTTATGTCATGTGTATTTGGGGAATATTCAAAGAAATATTAAGATACTGAACTTAATAGCTTACAATGCGCATTGATTGATAATTAGGATAATTTGGGTTAAAATACGTGTATTCATCACACCTTCGTATGTGGGGTAATTTGGTTTAAACTTATATGTGACACAGTCTGAGTGACAGTGACTGAGTGTATGAGCAGCTGCTGAGCGAGTAATGTGATACGTTTGATGTGCGAGATGCCTCGAGGTTCTGTATGAAGAAAAACTGTCTTTAGGAGAAATATGCAGATCAGTTAAATTAGAATATTAAGATATAATGAAATATCTACACAACATATATTTCTATATTTCTATAGTTCTTTAGTAATTTCTTGATTTAGTTAATTGTGGATAAGTGCAATCGCACATCAAAATGGTTTATGAAGAAAAACTACATCTAAATTAATTTTTCCAAAGGATAATTTTATGATATTCAAACTAATTTTAATGGTCACCCATCTTCAGACAAATAATGGTATAAGCAAGTATAAGTTCACATAATTTATAAATTATTTTTCATTTTGGTTTTGATAAATGAATTATTTCATAAAACAATATTTTTTGGTATTAAGGGGGAAAATAGGTTTTTGATCCTGACTACATCATCACATCTGATTAATACCTCTTCACACATTTTAATAAAAAATAAATATTAATAAGGTACAATGGTATAAGTATTGGGTATAATAACATTAAGTATTATAAAGAGTCATTTCTTTACACTAAGAAGAGTATTACATGCAAAGTTGCATAATTTGAATATTTGGTAACACAAGTTTATGACAATTATGAAATAATCCAGATCATGGAAATATTAAAGGTATATGTTACTGAGGACATAACTACTCTGCATTTGGGATCAACATAAAGGCTTTAATTTTATTCTTAATTTTAATTTTCAATTTTTTAAACTATTTTTATTTTAATTCTTAAATTTTTATTTTTCCTGTCAATCAAGAAAAAAAAAAAATCATCAATATTTAATGGGGTAATGTCTAGTATAGAATACTGCTTCATTAAATATAGCGATGATATGGTTCCATTACAAAGGAAAATGTTTCACTTCTGAGTTATAAGCAACAATTCTTGTATTCATTCATTCGCTCACTCATATATTCTTATTTTGGTTCATGGCTATACATTCCTACATATTAGTATAATAAATATATTCCTTATTAATAAAGATGAAAACACTGGTTACATAAAACACATTGACACCTATGGGTTGAAAAAGGTAATTACACCTATGACATAAAAAAAAAAAATGGTCTATCACATGAAGAATATGGATAATAATGTATTATCACTTATTATTGTTTTATTATTTCAAACATTGAAATCCATATATGGTACAAATTCTGATAATTATATGGATATTACTGATTGCTATGGTACGCTGTGATATTATAGGATAGGAAAATTACCAGATTTGGTATAGAATAGGGAATGAAGACTTCAAGCAAGATACTGAAATTACGTTAATAAAGACTTTTTATATTTCTAAATTGATTGTTACCAGTTGCAAGAAGAAAAACGTAATCCAGAAGTCCCAGAAGGTAACAAAGCTATGATGTCTGAGTAATAGACCGAGTCAAATCACAAGTGCAGTATCCACCACTGACAGTCACAATTAAAGTGTCTAACCTGACAACCAGAGGACGATGATCCTATGATGCTGATGTGAACTGTGTTATCACGTTCTTATCAAGTTCCAGAGGTTTCCAATCACCTGAAAAGCTTCAATGTAAAGCTGGTGAACAATAAGGTAATTGTCAGGAAGCTACAAGCCTGACATGTGTCCTGTGCATTAGGACTAAGGACTGGTTATGGTGCTATGTTTGCAAGGAATTATCATTTTAACCCTTGCTTTGCTGACCAAAGACGTCACACCTGTTCAAAGACCAGTGCCGATGGAGGATTCTAGAATATCCAAGGCGAGCCAATGTAAGCCCAGGTTTTTAAAGGTGACACTGCACAGATATTAAAGCTGCATTTCATCTATAGACTTTGTTTTCTTATCAACATTTGAATTTATGGACTTTGATTTTATACACAACACGATTTCTACAACATCTATATGCTATAGAAAAACTGTTTTTAAAAGAACCAAGAAGAAGACAGAAGACATCAAAATGAAGACCAGATGATGATGACTGGACCTGAGATGCTTCAATTTAGACTTAGGGAAGTATAATTATACATATTTTATATGAATATTGTTCACGGCTTAACATAACATGAATTCACATCAATTATGTCATTGTTTACGTATAATAATAATCTGATATTATTGATATTAAATTATTTTGTCAAAGAAGAAGGAAAAAAGATTTCATTATATTTTGAGGGTTCCAGTTAATGTCTGTCTCCATCAAAAGGGGGAATTGTTAAATATTAATAATTTGGTTGTTAATTTCTTATTACACTCAGTTCTGTACATTGCTTTAGCTGACACTACATAGGTTATTCTTGGAAGTTTAGCTCATGTCAGCTCCACTACATATTTAAGTTTAGCTCATGGTAAAAGGTCGGCTCCATATATACAGAGATCACGTGCTTTAAGAGACGTATATAATTCATGGTTAACTCTAGAGGTGGCTCTTGCTCCCTCCCCATCATGAGATACAGACGCGAGGATGTCATCTCTGCACGGACATAGCATTGAATGGACAGACAGCTGATATGTAACTTTACTACGTAAGAAGCCTAAGAGAGACAGACGCCATTTGCCATGTGAGATCCCAGAGAAAGAAGTATATAAGTTTTGCTATGAACAAATGGACAATCTCTTTATAATCATGCACCTATTTTTATGTTTTTCTGTAATCTTTTCTTTGATGGAAGAAACCAAATAAACCACTACATTTTTATCTGGTAACTAGTCCTAAGTATTTTACAAGAATACGCATTATTTTACAAGATGCCTCCTCAAATTGATATTTTCTGTTCATAGATAAGGACAATGAGGCCTTCTTATCAGGTCTCTTCGATTGTTCCCTAATGCATTTATTTTCTCATTTACCAGGAATTGAGGCTTCCTTCCATGTTCCAGGCCCCTGAACATATCATCGATTGATTTAGGTTTTTTTTTTCTACAAGAAACGTAGATACATTATTGCTTTAATCTGTTCGTGTCTCCCACAGGAAATCATGGTCTACCACCGACATAATCCTGAGATGATGAAGAGAAGGAGGAGGATCCTCAATCGGAATCTTCCACTACTCTAAAGGATTCATCTGAATCCCATTATTGTCTAGGCCTCCTTATCGCCTTCATCAGGGTTTTGAGGGAATCTGTAACCTTTGCTTTAATGATTCATTTTAGATTTAAAACGAAATCAGGGGCTTCCTCACAGATTGTCTTCTGAATGCAAGATGTACACATACTTTTCTGCCAATCGGACGGTAACGGGGATTTGCAAACCACACATTCTTTATTTTTTCCCTTTGCAACAGCTTTCCTAGGCCTTTCCTGTTTGCTAATGGGGCCCCCCTTGTTTATTTTTCAAACTGAAATGTCTTGAGGTCACTCACCATCCGCTGTCACTCAAGGATACCAGATCTGGAGGCCGGATTAGGTCACAGAGTTGTTCCTTCCTGGAGTCTCTGGCTGATCTTACGGCCGGCCGTTCTTGTGCGAATGCCACCGCTGCTGCATCTGCTGCGGTGTGTTCTTCAGCTGCTGTTCCTCCATTGTAGAGGAGAACTGGAGCATCACAACCTCCACCTTGGCTTGCATCTTGCTTCTAAAACCTGGTGCCTATATAGAGTCTCCCTGCCTCCTCTGGCCCCTGGAAGTGAAATCACTTCCTGTATGACACCTGACTTGTGTCACATGAGAGAGACAGGCCTGTGTAACTTGCCCAGTGTGCTGTGCGACAGGGAGCGCCATCTTGTAGTGGGCCGTGCGCATGTTCCGGCCAGTTACTAGGTTACTTTTGCGCCATTGTCACCAGGACGCCCTATTTCATGCACAGGGCCTATCATCTTGTGGATAGAAGTGCAGACCCGACCACCGTGCTATTAGTGGATTATGCCAGACCCCTTGCTGCTCACGCTTGCTTAATGCATCGGTCATTTAAGGCCCTGAGGTGGCCAGTACCACGGCAAGGTAAGCCACTCTTCCAGCTACTGGGTCAGGCCTAGGACTTCTCCAGCCGCATCTTCTTCTTGCGGTCTCTAATCAAGGATAGGAACCCGGACAGATGTGGAGGAGAGGTGCCGCCCTTCTATATCAATGTGTTTCCTGTCCTGGACGGGAGGATCCTCTCAGGTGGTGCGGTCATGGGTGATGAGAAACACACACGGGCTAAATAAAGTCCACTTTTCTTCTAGCAAATATTGCCGTGCTGTCTTTCTATTTTATATAATCAATACATAAATCTAGCTATAAACAATACAGTATATACAGGCCTCTATATGTACAGAGCTATATAGAATATATAGAGATGCACATAGCTAAAGGCAGTATACTGTACAGAGATACATACAGCTATAGAATGTGCAGTATATACAGGCCTCTATACATACAGCTGGTATACACAGATATAGAGATACATACAGCTATAGAATGGGCAGTATATACAGGCCGCTCTATACATACAGTTGTACCCGGACAGCTATACACAGTGTATGCAGGCATCTATAAATATAGCGATGCACATCTATCTTAATATATACTTACCTTGTAATGTCTTCACATTCTGTTCCGTCCAGATGTTTCCGGATCCCAGAATTCCAAGCGGCGGAAGTTCACCGACCGCCATATTGGTACCCAAGTGATGGGTGTCTCAATATGGAAACTGCTGGTGGTACCAGACTCTTGCGCAGTACCACTAGCGGAACACCATCGCACCTCACACACACTGTATACGCCGTACGCACCACACACACACACACACTGTATACGCCGTACACAACACACATACACACTCTATATATGCCGTATGCACCACACACAGTATACGCCGTACGCAGCCTCTTGCGTGGTACCACCAGCGGAACACAGTTGCGAACACACTGCCGCCGGGATCAGTTGAATGATTCACTGACCGCCGCCACCTTTGTACAGGAGGAGCGCATGTGCAGTATTAATGTAACCGCTGCCATCTGTCTGCACAAAGATGGTGGCGGTCTAATTTACTGCGCCTGTGCGAATTCCACACAGGCGCAGTGAATAATTCGACCGATTCCGGAGGCAGATGCGCAGGGGGAGGGCTGAGTGCACATAGGAAAGAGCACACACAGGGGGAAGACAGCTCAAACAAGAGAACACATGAGGGAAGAAGACCGCACAGTGGTGGAGAGAGAGAGCAGACAAGGGGGAGAGCACATGGGGTACACAGGTCAAAGAAGAGATGACATGAGAGGAGACAGCAGATGGGGGAGCGAGAAAGTGCGCAGGGGTGAGAAAGAGCACGGGGGAGACAGCTCAAACGGGACAGCACATGAGGGGGGAACATAGCACAGGAAGAAGAGAGACAGCAGACAAGGGGGACAGCACATGGGGTAGACAGGTCAATAGAGAGCACAGACGGGAGAAGTCAGCACATGGGGAAAGAGAGAGTGGATAGGTGGGTAAGCACAAGGGGGGAGAGATTCTCAACGATGCCCCACTTCACTTCTCAGGGGTTTTGTATTGTGCTGATTCGCATGTGTGGTTATCATCTGGGGTGGCTATGGAGATTTTCTCTGTCCACTTAGACCCTCTCTAGCCCCTAATGGTCTGGCTGATCTGGTCCTTGATGTTCCCTATGCCTGATCTTGGGCTGGGGTACCTCTACGCATATATGAGGTCTATTTAGTGTGCATTTCTATCTTTTTTGTACACCTCAGTGATCAGCATCTTCTTGGGTTTACATTATCCCTTGTACTGTTTTTTGTAATTATTGGGTTGGAATTGCATCATTTTTTTCATTGTATTTGTATATTATTGGTGTTTCTGACTCATATGCTCTATATTACCTATGTGTGGGCTTACTAATTCTCCTATTGAGAATCCTGTTTACATGGACCTAGGGATATAGGCATCATTCTCAGTGAGGGTGATAGTTGGTAGCAGGTGGGTTTCTCTATTATGAGCATTGTATTAGCTGTGTATGTGTCACATTTGTGACCATTTTTAATGCTTTTAAGAATTTTTTCTGTTTGCCGTGTTTAATAAAATTTGTATTACATATGCTATGTCCTATTTAGGGTGATCCCCTGTTTATGGCCTATTTCTTTCTCTCTTTTTTGGCAAACATATGTACTATTTCGGTCTAGGTTGGATCCCCTTAATTATCCTTTCGGTGGTGCCCCCATTTCTTTGTTTCTCATTCTCAACGATGCAAAGCCTGCCCTCATTGTAACATTACCGGCCTCCCCTATGAATATAATTATAGTGTGTACATAGAATATTGCAATCTATTCATAAATAGACAGATAAATAATAGCACTTTCATCTACAAAGATGGGTGCAAAGCCCGCAAGGTTATCACCAAAATCTCCTGCATACAAAAACTAAAAGAAATGGGCCACTTTGAACCAAAATATTGCATGGGCTTATGAAAATCATTTTTCTGACTTTGGAGTGCACTGCTGACCCCATTTTTTGGAGTTTCTGTATACACGGACATCCATCTATATTGGGTTTGTGTAATCCCATCCTTCGGATGGAGCGCCCTTACCCAGCCGATGACAGATTGCAGCACGGCAGGGATATGATATTCCTGTAGCTGGAAGAGGTCTGATGGTTCACAGTCCACCATGAACCTGTTGGTGTCGCTGTTGAACTCCACTGGGCAGACAAAGTAGCTGTATCCGGCCATGACATAAGACAACTACAAGAAATACAAGCAGAGAATTCTGGTTAGGGTGGGATGGCAATGGATATCACTGCAGACACAGACGGTAAGTGTGAAAACCAGGAAAGATCCACACAGCAAGCAGAGGACTATTGACTTATCAGCCAACACATCATACATAGGAACTAACATGCACCACCTACAGATGCCCAAGCATTCAATCCAAGTCTAACATACAGTGGGGGAAATAAGTATTTGATCCCTTGCTGATTTTGCAAGTTTGACCACTGACAAAGACATGAACAGTCTATAATTTTAAGGGTAGGTTAGGTTTAAACACAGAGATAGAATATCAAAAATAAAATCCAGAAAATCACATTGTATAAATTATATAAATGTATTTGCATTTTGCAGTGAGAAACAAGTATTTGATCCCTCTGGCAAACAAGACTTAATACTTGGTGTCAAAACCCTTGTTGGCAAGCCCAGCAGTCAGATGTTTTTTGCAGTTGATGATGAGGTTTGCGCACATGTCAGGAGGAATTTTGGTCCACTCCTCTTTGCAGATCATCTCTAAATCATTAACATTTTGAGGCTGTCGCTTGGCAACTCGGAGCTTCAACTCCCTCCATAAGTTTTCTATGGGATTAAGGTCTGGAGACTGGCTAGGCCACTCCATGACCTTAATGTGCTTCTTTTTGAGCCACTCCTTTGTTGCCTTGGCTGTATGTTTTGGGTCATTGTCTTACTGGAAGACCCATTCACAACCCATTTTAATGTCCTGGTGGAGGGAAGGTGGATGTAATTTAAGATTTTACGGAACATGGCTCCATCCATTCTCCCATTGATGCGGTGAAGTAGCCCTGTGCTCTTAGCAGAGAAACACCCCCAAAACAATGTTTCCACCTCCATGCTTGACAGTGGGGACGATGTTCTTTGGGTCACAGGTAGCATTTCTCTTCTTCCAAACACAGCAAGTTGAGTTAATGCCAAAGACATCAATTTTTGTCTCATCTGTCCACAGCACCTTCTCCCAGTCACTCACAGAATCATCCAGCTGTTAATTGGCAAACTTCAGATGGGCCGGCACATGTGCCTTTTTGAGCAGGGGGACCTCGCGTGCACTGCAGGATCGTAAACCTTTACGGCGTAATGTGTTAGCAATGGTTTTCTTGGTGACTGTGGTCCCAGCTGCCTTGAGATCATTAACAAGTCCCCCCCCCCCTGCCCCGTGTAGTTTTAGCTGATCTCCCACCTTCCTCATGATCAAGGATACCCCACGAGGTGAGATTTTGCATTGTGACCCAGATCGATGTCAATTGACAGTCATTGTGTATTTCTTCCATTTTCTTACTATTGCACCAACAGTTGTCTCCTTCTCACCCTGCATCTTACGTATGGTTTTGTAGCCAATTCCAGCTTGGTGCAGGTCTTTGATCTTGACCCTGACATCCTTATGAAGCTCTTTGGTCTTGCCCATGTTGCAGAGGTTAGTCTGACTGATTGAGTCTGTGGACAGGAGTCTTTTATAAAGGTGGATAAGACAGTTGTCTTTAATGCAGGTAACGAGTTGATTAGGAGCGTCTAACTGGTCTGTAGGAGCCAGAACTCTTAATGGTTGGTGAGGGATCAAATACTTATTTCTCACTGCAAAATGCAAATACAATGTGATTTTCTGTATTTTATTTTTGATTTTCTATCTCTCAATGTTAAAATTAACCTACCCTTAAAGTTATAGACTGCTCATATCCATGTCAGAAGGCAAGCTTACAAAATCAGAGAGGGATCAAATAATTTTTTCCTCCACTGTGGGAACTAAAAATTGCTGAATGAGTGGTTTCCACACTTTGGTTTCTGGGAAAGCTAGATGGTAACCAATAGACCATTACTGCTGCCAAAGTGGGGTTACCATTCAACTCTCGCAGAATCCTGACCAGCACGTCTGCCTAGTTATCGCGAGATTTCCATCTGTGGATCTGTCCGTGGCTTCAGTATAGCTGGCTGACAACTCAGATGGGAGCAGCAATAGCAGCCATCCAAGTGCACACCCAGCTTTTCCAAGAACAAAGAATTTACTCCGTAGGACTGAAAAGTGCCTACAGGATTCTCATATCCAGTCTCCTCACTCCGTGCCCTCAGTTTGCTTTCCGCTGCCCACTCTGTTCCTTTCCTGCTCCAACATGGCCACCACAACACAAAACGGCACCACTGTGTCTGATACTTCAGCTCAGTCCCAATCACTGTCTCACTGCAATACCAGACACAGACTAAGGACAGGAGAGGCGCTGATACTGAAGAAAGCAGCCTTGTTTTCAGAGTCTCTTTTAACCCCACTTACAGATCAGTAATGGCACCAAGTAGTGGCAATATATACTGGTTGGAGACACGCCTCGTTAGGCCAGACATTGCACATGGGTTATAAAACGTGAAAGGATCAAGTTCTGTGAGGCAAGAATAGAAGATTGGAGAAAATGTAGGAAGCGGAGGACTTACCAATATACCAAACACTACTGTAGAGAAGAAGCCCCCGATAAATCCTTCCCATGTCTTCTTGGGTGACAGCTGGTGGGAAGAGAAAGAAGCAGAGCAGAGTCAGGATACATGGCCAGGTTATTAGAGTTATGCTGCCTCATAAATGGCTTGTAAGTGGGTTAGTGTCAGGTTCTTGTTTTGAAAGGCTCCATTTTCGGGGACACACTGCATAGGGAACACCAAGCTTTAGGGATATGAAAGGACTTCCACGATCATGTGGTTCCAGAGACGTTTATAACCCTATGATGAGCAGAAGTAGCACCAGGTCTGAAATAATTGTTCTTATCATGGAAAAAGTGTTTTTCCCAAAAACCGAGTCATTTTCTATGCATTGCTGGGACCCCCAGCAATTCAAAGTACAGGGCACCTCACCTCCGTACCATTAATTCTCTATGAGACTACAGAGTGGCCATACCCTGCAGTCCCAGGCAATAAGTGCAGCTGATGAGCACATGCTTGGCCCCAAGCTCCACTCAGGGTCCCTGCCTCCTGACCACTGGCTTCCCAGAGGTAGATCCCCAGTGATCAGTGATTCATCCCGAATCCATAGTGTTATTCAATTTTAGGAAAACCTTGCTTGCCTTACCTTAATGAGAGGTGTTCGGCCAAAAAAGAAGCCAAACATGTATGCCATGATGTCATTACAGATCACACAGGAGATGGGCACTATGAACCTGCGGAAACAGGATGCACATGTTTAAAGGTAGAACAAGGCACGACACTGGGCCACCTTCCATAATTTTTACATCAGCTTATAAATGCACAAGGATGGATGGACGCCAGGGACTATATAATGAGGCTCAGCCACCATCCCTGGCTTTATGTAAGGTGTTCCTAAGCACGGTGCTATTTGTCCCATTTTAGCTTGAAGATTTATAATATTTTACATGGATGATGGGAGACTTTACTGCAGAGTCTGTCATCTTATCACAATGATGGACTCCTCAGAGGGACATTACAGGACAGCTGGTGTCCACTGTACATATACCTGCAATCAGAGTTTCACAGACTATACATGATGCAGTCTACCATGTTACAACCAGTCTGAGGATTTTGACCATGGGATAATTTTTTAGAAGAGAAACCGACACGAGATTCCTGCTGCCCGAACCACAAGCATGCACTAACCACTGCATTATTGCAGCATTATATATTTTACTCTGCGGTGATTCAGAGAAAACCTACTTAGAAAAGTCAGTGAAGGACCAAGCATTTCAGATGACTAGTCTGGGGCAGGTCCCTGGTGGCTTCTCCCTAGCCTGCTCTCTGACTGACCGTTCTCTCCCTTTGTGTGTGGGTATAGCAGGTCTTTCACGGACAATACGTGTTCACAAATGACCTACAAGTCTATTATTCCAAGATGAGTCTGACAATGCAAAAATAAAAAATTATGAATGGCGCCTTGGATGCAGTCACTATCTAAATACCTGATGTTCCTCAGATTGTGGCGATGCTCGCCGATATCTAACCCGTGTGCCAGCATGAGTGACTTTTGGAACATGACTTATTTTTCCATATGAATCCATTAGAAAAATAACTAAAATGTTCCTGAGTGTGCCCGAGTTTTATTTTTTAAAAGAGACACCTACTGTTCTAACAAAGACCCCCAGAACTCCATTCGAAACTCAGACATTGGTCATTATGTGACAGCTAAGAATACGCAATTCATTTACTATTATGATTTCTGAGATTCTCCATAGGACTGCAGGTATATTGTTTTATCTTACAGAGTTTTCATAGGAAAACCAGAGAAATGAGACAGAGTGTAAATAGGTATACATACAAAACAGTGTGTTACCAAGTACCCCATGTTATTTCCATGCACTATTACCACTTACTTACAGTAGGGAGTCTGCTCATTTTGGTTCTATCGTGGGTTATGATTTATCATAGGGAACATAAAATGTAGAACCAAGAGTCAAATGATGAACACAGCCCAGAACTAAATATAAAACTCGGTAAATCAGGCGAATAATTGGGTCGTGTCCAAATAATGCAGAATTTTGTTATATCAGCAGGGTCAAACATTCCCTCCAGAGCCGTCCAATGCCATCGTAAAGAGAGGACAATATAAATGAGACCTCCGGCTCAACTAGGTATATAGTCCGAGCACAGGAAAATCAGTATAGAGACGGCATCATCCAGATGGGGCGGGCGGTTCGGTAATTATAGGGGAGGTTGAATTGCCAAGTTAGACCTTTTATTCACTGTACGTCAGACGTGGAGATGTATTTCCTACAGTGTAGATCATTGTGCTGTGAAAATGAACACTAAAAATAGAGAAGAATAATCCCCTAGGGCAGGATCAGACAGATTTTCCAAACATTACAACATCTATTTCTGCAACACCATACTCTTCAGCTTTTGGCTCAATTACAGGATTGGGCAGAAGGCTGCATTGCGTTAGGTTGTAGGGCTTAGATAACGTTGTCCTTTTTTTTCCCAGGATGACACTTTATATTAGAGATCCCCTACAATCATTATTTGGAACCTATAGTGCAGCAGTTTCCCTTATGGCTTATACTTAGCAGGAAATGTGAAAGGCCGTATAACTATCCAGGACTCCGATAATTTCCCTATGCAAAATGTCAAATGCAGTGGTTTGTGTATATCGCCATTATATAAACCTGAAAAACATGGATTTTTGTGAGTACTCACCATAAAAGCTTTTTCTCTGAGACGCTCATTGGGGGACACAGATACTGTGGGTGTATGCTTCTGCCGCTAGGAGGCTGACACTAAGTGAAAAAAAGAGGTTAGCTCCTCCTCCGTCGTATACACAGTCGCCCCTATTGCAGTCGGAAATCAGTTTGGTGCCAAAGCAGTAGGAGGACAACAAAATCAGCCTTAATACAGGTACAACATATCCAAAACACCACCCTTACATCAAATTAGTAAATGCATATAAATTTAAACAAAACAAGAGCCAACTGGCTAATAGGGTGGGTGCTGTGTCCCCCAATGAGCGTCTCGTAGAAAAGGATTTTACGGTGAGTACTCACAAAAATCCATGTTTCGCCTTTGCCTGATTGGGGGACACAGATACTGTGGGACGTCCTAAAGCAGTCCCTGGGTGGGAGATTGACTCACCGATCCAAGCTACATGCACCTCCTGTTTAAAGGTGCGCCACCGTTGCTTGGAGAATCCTTCTACCCAGGCTCGCATCCGCCGAGGCCTGAGCATGGATATTATAATGGTTGGCAAATGTGTACAGGCTGGACCAGGTTGCTGCCTTGCAAACCTGTTCCATCGAAGCCTGGTGCCGAAGCGCCCAAGATACGCCCACTGCCCGGGTAGTGTGCCCACTGATCCCTGCTGGAATCGGCGTGCCTCTAATGCGGTAGGACTCCTGAATAGTAAAACGAATCCATCTGGCTATGGTCGACTTTGAGGCAGCGAGTCCCTTCCTGCGCCCTTCAGGGAGCACAAACAGCGTGTCCGTCTGACGAAAGGGTGCCGTCCGCGACACGTACCTCCGGAGGGCTCTTACCAGGTCTAACGTGTGAAGAGTCTTTTTCCACACGGTGCACCGATGCTGGACAAAATGAAGGCAAAACATCTTCATTAATGTGAAAATGAGGGCACAACTTTTGGCAGAACAGGTGGGGCTGGTCTGAGGACCACCTCATCCTTATGGAAAGTGAGGAACGGAGCTCGGCAGGATAGAGCCGCCAGCTCTGAAACCCGCCTGATGGAAGTGATGGCCACTAGGGGAACAACTTTCCAGGAAAGGTACCTCAAAGAGATATCCTGAAGCGGTTCAAAATGGAGCTTCCTGCAGAACACCTATGACAATGTTAAGGACCCAGGCGTCCATAGGCGCCTTATAGGGAGGTATCCAGTAGGAGACTCCCTGGATGAACAGTCTTCACCTGCAAATTGGTAGTAATTCTGCACTGGAACAGTCCGACATTTGTCTCCTGCGGGAATTTGGGGCAAAGACCGAGTCTAAGCCCGACAGGAGAAAAGCAAAGATGTTGGGGATCGAGAATCTCAGCGGAGAAACACCGCGGCCTCAACATCAAGCAAAGAACACCTTCCAGGTGTGGTGGTAAAATCATGCTGAAGCAGGCCTTTGGGCGCTAATCATTGTAGCGACCACCTCGCTCCCGAACCCTGCCTGGGTTAGAATCCAAGATTCAACGGCCATGCCGTCAAACACAAGGTCCCTGAGTTCGGGTGGTAAATCGGCCCTTGAGACGGTAGATCTGGGCGCTCTAGCAGGCGCCCAGGCACGTCGGCGAGCAGCTGCATTAGATCTACGTACCAAGCTCGGGGGGGCCAGCAGAATCGCCGGCCCCCCCGTCCGTCTTGATCCCTTTGCTGATTCTCGGGAGTAGTGGCAGTGGGGGAAATAGATATGGGAGGTGAAACTGGTTCCATGGCAGAACTAACGCGTCCACCGCGAATGCCTGCGGGTCTCTGGCCCGAGTGACATATGTGGGCACCTTGGCATTCACTCTGGAAGCCATCAGGTCCACATCCGGAGCTCCCCACAGTTGACAAATTTGCTGAAAAACTTCCATGCCCGGGATGTGGACAGCCGAAATCAGAGTGGTTTGCTTCGGCCCACTGAAGAAAGTGCCCCACCTCGCGCATGGTTGCTCTGCTGCGGGTGCCCCCCTGATGAATTATGTAAGCCACCGCCGTGGCGTTGTCCGATTGAATCCTGACGGGGCAGCCTGCTAGAAAGTGATGAAACTTCTGCAGAGCCAGCCGAATTGCTCGTATCTCCAAAAAGTTGATCGGGAGTCGTGCCTCCTGTGGCGACCACCGTTCCTGGGTTGTGTGGTGGCGAAACACCGCTCCCCAACTGAGGAGACTGGCGTCGATTGACATTATCAGCCCATGACCTGGGGGGGAAAGGTTTCCCCTAGGCCAGAGAGGAACTGGTTATCCACCATCCGAGTGACTGCCTGACTTGAGAGGACAGTTGGCACCGCCGATCGAGCGTGAAAGGATTCTTGTCCCAGGCTGACACGAGGCGTGCTGCAGGGGGCGAAGATGGAACTGGGCAAAAGGTATCGCTTCCATCCACCATTTTCCCTAGGATCCTCATCCCGGATCAGATGGTATAAGGGACTGCTTGGCGTAGTGTCCGGACTCCCTGCCGGAGACTAGCGCCTTTTCCTGATCAAGAATTACCAACCCTCGGCAAGTGTCGAAGATCATTCCTAGGAAGGAGATCCTCTGAGCTGGCACAAGTGATGACTTGTTCGTACTGACCAACCATCTAGGCGGGCAAGAGTATCTAGCGTGATGTTGACACCTTCCTCGCATGCCCGTATTGACGGGCCCTTGACCAAGAGGTTGTCCAGATAAGGCAAGACGACTATGCCTCGAGAATGCAGTGTGGCCATGACAATTGCCATAACCTTTGTGAACACTCTGGGAGCCATGGCAAGCCCGAAGGGTAGCGCTATGAACTGAAAATGTTGAACGCTGATGGCGAAGCGTAGAAACCTCTGACCAAGTTTTCTCACTGCTACATGGCGGATATGACTGAATGGAGAGACTCCATCCGGAAATGTCTGATCCTGCTGAATTTGTTCAGAAGTTTCAGGTCTAAAACAGGCCTGACAGACCCGTCCTTTTTGGGGACCGCAAAAAGGTTGGGATGGAACCCCTGAGCTCTTCCGTGTTCCGGCACTGGAACAATGACTCCGTTGTGCAGGAGTGATTTGATGGCTCCCAATAGAGCCCTTGCCTGGGTATCCACCCTGGGAAGCCGGGAAAGAAACACCAAGGTTACTTACCGGTAGCCGGTTTTTACGGAGCCCATGACGGCACACATGAGAGAGGGGATCCGCCCAGTCAGGACAGGAACCCTACTGAAGATAAAAGGGGCGGTACCTCTTACTCGCTTCAGTTGGTTTACAGAGCATGTGAGGCTTACTATCACCACATTATTTCTAACTAAAAAAGCACCGAAACTACAGTGCACACCAAAGGAGTGAAAAGGGGGGGGAATATACAGGTGCCGTCATTGGCTCCGGAAAAACCGGCTACCGGTAAGTAACCTTGGTGTTTTCCAGTCTCCCATGACGGCACACATGAGAGACTTTTGTAGAATAAGACACCTTAGGGAGGGACCACCGCTTGGAGCACTCTTCTACCAAAGGTTAGGTCAGTAGAGGAAGATAGATCAAGTCGGTAGTGCTTAAAAAAGGTTGAAGGTGAGGACCAAGTAGCGGCTTTACAAAATTGTTCAATCAATACCTCAGCCTTCTCTGCCCAGGAGGTAGCCACGGCTTTGGTGGAGTGAGCCTTGATGCCTTCTGGAACCGGAGCGCCACTTGCAGAGTAGGATAACATAATGGCCTCCCTGATCCATCTGGCAATGGTACTCTTAGCTACCCCGTACCCTTTTCTACTACCCTGAAAGGCTACAAAAAGGGACTGATCTTTCCTCCACTGACTAGTTACTGACATATATTGTATTATGGCTCTTCTTACATCTAATGTATGGAACTTTTGCTCCCCCGGGTTTCTAGGATTGTTACAGAACGATGGCAATGAGGTTTCCTGAGTCCTATGAAACTTTTGGACTACCTTGGGGAGGTAGGCCGGGTCTGGTCTTAGAACCACTCGGTCATCGAAGATCTGCGTATATGGAGGGCATATAGATAGAGCTTGTAGGTCGCTCACTCTCCGGGCTGATGTTAAGGCTACCAGTAACATAGTTTTAAGTGTAAGTAGCTTTGGTGACAGCTCTAGCAGTGGTTCAAAGGGATCTTTGGTTAAGGCTTCTAAGACTAGGTTGAGGTCCCAGGGTGGTATCTTTGGGATGATGACTGGCCTTTACCTGCCACAGGACTTTATGAACCGGGACACCCACCTGTTGGCTGCTAAGTTGCAGTTATATAGGGCCCCTAAAGCTGAGACTTGGACTTTGCGTGTGTTAGTGGCTAACCCCAGTTGTAGCCCCGACTGTAAAAACTCTAGGATAGGTCCCACTGGAGCTACATCCCCTAAAGGTTCCCCCAGGAAGTCTAAGAACTTTTTCCACGTTCTACCGTAGATTTGGGATGTTATAGGTTTCCTACTTTTCAACAGGGTGGAGACTAACCCTGGAGAGAATCCATGGCGACTCAGTAGCGCCCTCTCAAATTCCAGGCTGCTAGATGGAAGCCCTTCACCTGAGAGTGGACCACTGGTCCCTGGGAAAGCAGGTCTGGAATCTCCGGTAGTATCCATGGATCTGTCACTGACATGAGCCTCAGAAGGGAGAACCAAGGCCTTCTCGGCCAAAACGGAGCTATGAGAATTATTCTCGCTCGATCCTCCCTGATTTTCCTGACCACTACTGGGATCATTGTTAATCGGGGGAAATGCATAGGCCAGGATGAACTTCCAGGGTATTTGTAGGGCATCTACTGCGAAGGGGTTTTCCCTTGGATTAAGTGAGCAGAACTTCCTGACCTTCCGGTTCCGTGCGGTAGCGAACAGGTCTATTTCTGGTTTGCCCCAGGCCTGAACTATTTGTTGGAAGACTTGGGGGTTTAGGGACCATTCCCCTTGTCTTAGATGCCTGCGACTCAGGAAGTCTGCTTGTATATTTTCTGCCCCCTTTATGTACAGTGCTGTGATGGATAACAGATGTTGTTCTGCTAGCTGGAAGAGTAGATGTGATATTTGCATGAGGCCCCGAGATCTCGTTCCCCCCTGATGATTGATGTAGGCTACTACTGCCCGATTGTCCGTCATGACCCAGGTGTGGCGGCCCCGAAGTAAGGGAAGGAAGTGTTTCACGGCTTTTTCCACTGCCCATAGTTCTTTTACATTTGAACTCTGATCGTTTTCTAGTGAGGACCAGGTCCCCTGTATTGTGTGGGATCTCAGGTGTGCTCCCCATCCTGTGGCACTCGCGTCTGTCGTAATGATGTCCTCGACTGGTTTTTGCCACGGGACACCGGCTGTTAGATTCTTCTCCACAGTCCACCAGAGCAGGGAATCTCTTACAGCCACTGAGAGACATAGTTTGCCTTCTAAATGCCCTTTTAAATTGTTTCTGTGCTGACAGAACCTCCCACTGTAGTTGCCTTAAGTGGTACTGCGCCCATGTTACTGCGGGTATGCATGATGTCAGTGAGCCTAAAAGGGACATTGCGTTCCTCAGTGTCATATTTGGCCTTTGTATTGCCGTGCGAGCTAGGCCTCTTATCTTGGTCACTTTGCCCTCTGGTAGGAGGCAGCGTTGTTGCTCGGAGTCCAATATCAACCCTAGGAAGGATTGCTCTTTTACTGGGGTTATCCTTGACTTGGGGATGTTTACTATCCATCCTAGTCCTACTAGAGTTGCCATCACTTCCTTCACTTGATGTGTGCAGTGGGGCTCCGACCTCCCTATTACCAGAAAGTCTTCCAAGTATGGGACGATCACTATGTCCCTGGATCGCAGAAAAGACATTACTTCGGCCATCACTTTGGTGAATACTCTGGGGGCTGTATACAGGCCAAACGGAAGGGCTGCGTATTGGTAGTGTCTCACCTGCCCCTGGATATAGAGCGCTACTCTCAAATATCTCTGATACTCCCGATGGATTGGGATGTGATAGTAGGCATCTTTTAAGTGTCACTGCCATGAGGCAATGCTGGAACAGAATCTTTGTGGCCGTGTTGATTGACTCCATTTTGAAGGAGCAATTGTCTATCCACTGATTGAGTCTCCTCAGGTTGACAATGGTTCTCCAAGAGCCGTCTGGTTTTTGTATTAAGAAGAGGGGGGAGTAGAACCCCCTTCCTTCTTCTTGCACTGGGACTTCCTGTAGGACTTGTTTTTTCACTAGTCCCAAGACTTCCGTCTCCAGGGCCAGCTGTTGCTCTTGGGCTTTCCTTCTGGGTGTTATTATGAAGGTATGCCTGGGCGGACGGATGAATTTTATTTTTAAACCGTCCCTGATTATATTTAGGACCCATGTACTGGGGGAGATATTTGCACAGGCAGAAAGGAAGAGAGAAAGCCTTCCCCCTACCTCCGGCCCAATGTCATTGGGGAGATTTTTTGGAGGAAGTGGAGGGCCCTTTAAACATATAGCCCGATCCTCTTTTTTCTTTAAAGTCCCAGCTTTTTCTATCTCCCGGGGGACGACCCCTGTTAAATCTCCTCCTTAGGTTCTCCCGGAAATCGGGGAAAGCTTTTCTTCCTATCCCCCGCATGTTCCAAAATCTTCTAGTTTTTTCCCGAAGAGGAATTGGCCATCGCATGGAATGGAACACAACTTATGCTTAGAGGGTAAATCTCCGGGACACCCTTTAAGCCACAGGGCTCGTCTTGCCGCATTTGACAGGCTTGCTGCTCTAGCTGTCAATCTTGCAGAGTCTGCAGAGGAATCTGCCAGGAAAGCCGCTGCTCCGTGCACCAGTGTCAGATTAGCTAGAATTTCGTCTCTAGGAACTCTATCCTTGATCTGGTCCTCTATTTGTTGCAGCCAGACCATGAGGGCACGAGCGGTACAGGTACCGGCTATTGCTGGCTTCAATCCCCCTGCTGAAGCTTCCCAGATGTGCTTCAGAAACCCATCTGCTTTTTTATCAAGCGGGTCTTTCAACACGCCAGAATCTTCTAATGGTAGGGATACCTTTTTTGAGGATCTGGCTACAGCCCCATCAATTTTTGGGACTTTTTCCCAGGTTTCTGAGTCCTTCTGGTCAAAAGGGTACCTCCTCTGATGTGGAAGGTAAGCCCCCTGACCGCTCCATCTTTTTCCATTCCCTGTCAATTAGCGCTTTTATTTTATCATTTACCAGGAAGGTACGTTTCCGCTTTTCCTCCAGTCCTCCAAACATTACATCCTCTAATGACTTGGGAGTTTTTTCCTCTTTAAGGCCCATTGTAGCTCTAATGGCTTTCACCAGCTTTTCCACGTCCTCCGTTGGGAAACATGGACGGCCGCCTATATCGCTGTCCGAGGAGGATTCTGAGGACTGAATAAAGGAAGAGGAGGTGGAGGGGGACAAAGATCTATCCCGCCCCTTCTGCCTTGGCGAGGCTTCTGAACCGGAGCTCCTTCTACAGTTTCTTTTCTTTTTAAGGGCTGCCTTTAGGGAACCTTTCACCTCCTGATGTATTAACTCCTTCAGACTAGTCACCAAATCAGGGGTCTCCTCCTGTATAGTCCTGTTAATACAGTCAGCGCAGAGATCTTTCTGCCACTGATCTGCCAGCAGGTTTTTACATAGGGCGCATTCTCTATTTTTAGTTTTGCTGCTGGCCTTCCTCGCCCCCTAGTGATTAAACAGAGAAAATGGAACCCCGTTACCATAAGGGTGACATTCACGTAGATCACTCACCACCGCTGTCAATCAGGGGTACCGATCTCGGAGGCTCCTCAGATGCACTCGTGACGTTTCTCCTGGACGTCCCAGAGTCATGCCGGTTGCGCTTATGACTGCCGCTCCCACCACTTGAGCGACTGCTCCTGGTATGCTGGCGGCTCGGCCTGGCATCTGGCGAGAGGTCTTGCTGCTGATGCTGCTGCTGTCACAGCACATCTTGCCCCACTTCCATTCTGAAGCCTTGGGCATGAGTGCATCTTCTGTGGTCAACCCCCTTTTGTAAGGGGGATCCACTGCACTCTCCGCCTCCTCCGGTTACCCCCACAGCCCCTCCCCCCCCTGCCATGCCGCCGGGATCTCTCTCCACCGGTCGGCGTTGATTACCATGGGTGCTGCCATCTTGGATTGCCGGCGCCGCCTCCCGACGTCACGCGGGCACGCCCCTTCCCAGCGTGCCCTGCTCGTGACGTCAGAGGAGCGCGAAAAGGAAGCGGCCGCTCCCTCAACGCTCGTGCGCTTCTCCAGAGTAGGGAATCTCTTATGGACCGGCAGAGGGGGAGAGGGCGGCGCGGCAGCCACGGCAGAGCCCCAGGACCCCAGCCGTGCTGCTCCTGCTCGGACGCTGAGCCCCGGAGGACCCGCGGACGGCGCTTCCTCAATCCCGACGCCCAGCGCTCAGGAGCCCAGCCTGATCTTCTACGCCGGCACGGGAGAGGGGCAGGTAAGTGTGACCTGCTGTCTTCAGTTCACACGGGTCCCTGTCAGGACAGGAAACCCAACTGAAGCGAGGGAGAGGTACCGCCCTTTTATCTTCAGTAGGGTTCCTGTCCTGACTGGGCGGATCCCCTCTCTCTCATGTGTGCCGTCATGGGAGACGGGAAAAACCGCTCTTTCCTCCTGTGAAGTCGGAGATAAGTTGATTCAACTTCTCCCCAAATAGGTGGCCGCACTGATAAGGCAGGGAAGTCAAAGACTTCTTAGAAGTAGAATCGGCTCGCCAGGTCCTTAACCATAGGGCTTTTCTGATAGAAATTGCATTAGCGGCAGCAAGTGCCGAGCAATTGTCCGTATCCAAAGACGCATTGATTATATAGTCTCCGGCCATCGCCATCTGACCTACGACTTCCAATATCTCTGTAGGTAGATCCTGCTCGACCTTGTTTAATGTTTCTGACCATGATATCATGGCCTTGGCTACTCAAGTTGCTGCGAATGAGGAAGCGAGCGCTGACCCCGACGCCTCATATACTGAGCGAGCTAGGCTCTCTATAACGCAATTCGTGGGATCCTTAATCGAGGAAACACTAAGGACGGATAGCAGGGTCTTAGTGGCTAGGCACGAAACGGGAGGATCCACCATCGGGAATTCCATCCATTTTTTACAGAGATCCGGAGCAAACGGATACCTTGTTTTGAGTGCCTTTTGACCCAAGAAACGCCTGTCTGGACGTTCTCTGTGCCGCTGCACTATGTCCTCAAACTCCGGGTGAGAGGAGAAAAATTCTGTGCGGGCACTTCACTCGCTTAAATGCCACTTTATGCCCCGTAGCCGCTGCGGGACTATATTCAATCCCCAGGGTCTGATCGACGGCTTCTATGAAGCTGTCCACTGTTTCACGTGACCCTGGAGTGTCCAGGTCAAGGGGCTCATCCGAGTTGCAATCTGAGGTCTGCTCGCTATCAACCACTGGTGACGGGGAGCGAGAAGCAGAACTTACGGGTGCCGAAGCATCGGATGGACTGGGCGACACCGTGTGGACTCTCTTCCCCCGGGTCTGCCTGAAATGAGAGCAGCCCCTGCAGGCCGAAGGCTCTTGTGAGGTGGAGGTTCCCTCTAAGGCCGGCGAGCCACTGTCCCTGCCCCTATCTGGGGCCCGAAGGGACTCGACTGCCCTCGTAAGCGATGTCATGGACTGTGATAGAGATAGCCCACTCCGAGGGGTCCGGGACCTCAGTCGCGGTCTGAGGGGAGGGCTCCTGGGCGCGTTCGGAGTCACAGGCTTCGCATAATTTTTGGCTGAGTGCTCGTGGAAACCTAACTCCAGAAGAAATGCATGCGGCATAAAGGAACGTGTGCCCCAATTTAAATGAGGGTTGAGGGGACGGGACCTCTAAACGCCCGTAGCGCATCTCTAGGGTCGTGGTTACACTTACCCCGTCCTGTGCCCCCACGTCCGCTGCCTCTGCGCTGTCCTGCGTTGCTTTCCGCTGGGTAGGATGGGACGTTCCTCCCCCGGACGCGGCATACCCTGCCATGAAGCCGGGGGCTCAATTTGTTCGGCGTCCGCCCTAGCCAGGTGCCGGAAATGACGTCACACCGCGGGGGGGCTGCGCTGCCAATCCCTGCCGCCTGAACCCGGAGTCCACGCCTGGCGGAAAGAGGCAGGAGGGAGGAGAGGGAAGGAGGAATGCCTGGAGCTTCAGTGGATTCCCTGGAGCGCTGCCACAAGGCCCTCCCCAGCCCTCCTTACCTGACTCCGGATCTAGCACACCAGGTAGAGGGAATGGGGTTAATTTCTGGACGGTGCAGGCACCCTAGCTCCGTCTAACCCCTTCAGGGGGTGAGGAGAGGGACCGTCCGCTGCCTTGCAGCACCGCCGTCTAGCGTTGGTGGAGCAGTGGGGGCCGCACAGACTAGTCTTGTGCCTCTGTACAAGCCCATGGTTTCAATACCTAGGGGTGGACAGGGCTAAGTCCGGCATCGTGTCCCACGTCGCGGGAAAGGATACGTGGAGGGACACTCGCACGTGCTCGCCCGTTGATGGCTTGGGGAAATCGGATCCTTTCAATAGGATGCGTTGCCCCTGTCTTATCTTCATAAAATAACAAACAAAAATAGAAGTCTGGGGAAAAAGGCCCAGATATGTCCCACGGTGCGGGAAAGGATACGCGGAGGCGATACTCAACGCGTGCTCGCCCGTTGATGGTTTGGGGAGAT
This sequence comes from Dendrobates tinctorius, assembly GCF_039654945.1. NCBI lineage: Eukaryota > Metazoa > Chordata > Amphibia > Anura > Dendrobatidae > Dendrobates > Dendrobates tinctorius. Next base: position 36,661 of record NW_027362309.1, on the reverse strand, counting down.
CGGCCCCTTTCAATAGGGTCCCCGTCGCCCCTGTCTTATCTTCATGGAAAAAAGAAGTCTGGAGAAAACCAGACACGTGTGCCTCCAAAGACACTAAGCATAAAACTGATTTCCGTCCGCAATAGGGGCGAGGGTGTACACGACGGAGGAGCTAACCTCTTTTTTTCCACTTAGTGTCAGCCTCCTAGCGGCAGAAGCATGCACGCACAGTATCTTTGTCCCCCAATGAGGCGAAGGAGAAATATTCTGTTAAGACGCTGCAGTTCCCCACTGTAACTGGCCTATAGGGAATGCTGCGGACATCGGAGAAAATGATATATAGTTGTACCTATTTTTATCAATTGGCCACAAGATAAAAATTTGGCAACGGAGATGGCAGATTTTCACATTCCTGCGGGGTCCAGTGGGTCGGCCGGACCCAGGAGAGGAGCGAGGACTTACCAAATCATTCCCTCAAACAGGTTGTGAATTATTAAGTGAGACTGCGTGACGACGATCAGAAGAGTGACATGAGTCCAGCCAAACTAGGAAAACAAGAAAAAAAACACGTTACTTTAAGGAGCAGATGGACGCACGCTAATCTGGATTTTCAGAACTTTAAATTATATTTTTTAAAATGTCACATCAGTATCTGAGCTAAGCGGTCAAACTACTGAGCTCCCCCAAAATCCTCTGAAAAAGGGGGCTGCAGCACTGGTTACATGCAGGCACTGCCAATGTTTTCAGCAGAGCAGAAAAAGTCAAACTGCAAGAATGAGAACAACAGATGGAAGGATAAGAAAATTGGGTCCAGCACCATGATGAAAACTGATCTGATGATAAAAAACTGAGGCACATGGATCCTTACAGATCTGTTCAGACGGACTATAGCGGACGTACATATGCATTTTGGACACCTCCTACTACTAGACACTGCGACTAAGAGTGATTTCTTTGTACAAGTTGTTAAGCAGCGACAAGCAGAGGTTTCTGTAATCTCCATCATTACTTGTCTTTGTCACATTTCCGCTCTTAATCTCAAATTACTTCTGATCACCATGTGGAGAGGGGATAAAGCATCATCATTCTCTAAGAGACCAACATAAATAGCACCTTATTACAACATCCACCCATTGTCTCCTGCTCAGGTTACTGCTGTGTACCAGGATCATTACCATTGTACAGAACCATTATAAATGTTCGTTAAGTTACCATGTAGAATTGCAGGCGGTAATGCTTCTTCACCAAGCTCAGCACAAACATACAGAAGCCTGGGGACATAGAGAAACAGTTACTAGGTCAGGTTCCGGAAGAATTTACATGCCATAAATGGTGTACAGTAAAGCATCAGTGGTTGAGGAGTCACATAGATACAATTACCTATTTAGTTAATTTATACACACATTATGCATGTCATCAAAAATGGTAAAATCAAGCTCCATGTGCATAGCTTTTGGGGGAACTACTAGTAGTCACAGTCTTGATGGATGTCATGGCATCAGCCCACCATAGCATTACATTGTACACTAGTCCTACCGGCATGCCTCATTAATGGCCTTGCTGCTGAGAAATGTTATATTCTGTCTTTATGCTAATGATTTCTTCCAGGCTCCGGGGCGTGCGGTGCCTGGATGAAATTTCTGCCTCCTGTCTTAATTATTATACTTACCCACTCCCCTCAGTGTCAGTTATGGCCCCAGAATCCCATGCCTGCGCCTTGCAGTCCCTCAGAAATACGTACCTCATCCTCCCCTTCTATCGGCACTGCATTCAGGGATCTTCTGCAACGGCGCCAGTGAATCATTGTTAAACTGTAAAGCGCTGCGGAATATGTTGGCGCTATATAAAGATTATTATTATATTGTGACCTCTATGTGTATAATATCTATGACTATACAGGGAGAAAGTGGGGAAAGCACCTCATCAGCGTGCACATCGGAGGTTACTGGAGCGGAAGTCGCCATCGCAGAAGATCTCTGAATGCACTGCCCATAGAAGGGAAGATGAGGTACAGATTTCTGAGGGAGTGCAGGGTGCAGGCGCGGGATTCCGGGACCGTAACTAACGCTGATGGGAGTGGGTTAAGTATTACACTGAGGAGAGGAGGCAGGGATTTCTTGCACGCACCGCACGCCCCGGAGCCTGGAAGAAATCATTAACATAAAGACAGAATATAACACCTCTCCACAACAAGACCATTAACATAAGGCTTACAGGTAGGACTAGCGTAACATTTCTATTACCTGTATGCCCATACTAATAGGTCTGAACATCTGAAACCTCTCACTATCACTATTCTCTGCCCAGTGCCGCCTCTGGGTGTTGCCTGAATGACCGCTTTTATGATGTGTGACTTCAGGCAAAGGAGCCATCAGGCAAGTAGGAGGAAGGAGGGGAATAGAGCTGGCATTACAGAGGCTTCAGATCTACCATACCTCTTCAGTCTCAATGGCATATCAATTCTAATGCTCATTTCTCAGTAACGACGGAACTGACCAGCAACAAAGGTATTGCTGGACTCTTCTTTGAAAGAGTTCCATGAGATTATGGTGTGAAATCCTGCTGACAGATTTCCTTTAGTGTATATATGCATGTATGTGTATATATGTATATATAAAATACTGGCCAAATAGAATATTTTGGCCTCCATCTAATAATTCAGGGTCTACAAAAACATTAAAATATTTGTCATAATGTACAAGTATAGCCTGACGTTGGTAGAAATTGGTGCACTGGAAAAAACTTATTGGAGAAAGATTTCCCTTTGTTCACGCCTTTATGACTAAGGATAAAATAAAAGCCTTACAGGGGTTGTACCAAACATATCAGTTATTCCTGTGCTGCACTTTATGCTCATGCTCAGTAGTGACCAGTGCTGTGGGGATCTGTGCTGGACTTTATGCTCATGATCAGTAGTGACCAGTGCTGTGGGATCTGTGCTGCACTTTATGCTCATGCTCAGTAGGGGGCAGTGCTGTTGGATCTGTGCTGCACTATGTTCATGCTCAGTAGGGGGCAGTGCTGTTGGATCTGTGCTGCACTATGTTCATGCTCAGTAGTGACCAGTGCTGTGGGGATCTGTGCTGCACTTTATGCTCATGCTCAGTAGTGACCAGTGCTGTGGGGATCTGTGCTGCACTTTATGCTCATGCTCAGCAGTGACCAGTGCTGTGGGGATCTGTGCTGCACTTTATGCTCATGCTCAGTAGTGACCAGTGCTGTGGGGATCTGTGCTGCACTTTATGCTCATGATCAGTAGTGAACAGTGCTGTGGGGATCTGTGCTGCACTTTATGCTCATGATCAGTAGTGACCAGTGCTGTGGGGATCTGTGCTGCACTTTATGCTCATGATCAGTAGTGACCAGTGCTGTGGGGGATCTGTGCTGCACTTTATGCTCATGATCAGTAGTAACCAGTGCTGTGGGATCTGTGCTGCACTTTATGCTCATGATCAGTAGTAACCAGTGCTGTGGGATCTGTGCTGCACTTTATGCTCATGCTCAGTAGTGACCAGTGCTGAGGGGTCAGAGTTGGGGAAATTGAGGAGTGGGAGTTTGGCTTAGGCCTGTTTCACACTTCAGTTTTTTTGTGTCAGTTAAAATCCGCCAAAATGGCGGAAAACGGATCCGTTGGTAACTGATGTGAACGAATGCCACCGGACCGTTTTTTTGACGGATCCGTCGAATGAAGAATTTTAAAGGAACCGCGGGGGGGGGGGGGGGGGGGGTTGGGCTGTAGATTTTCCGTCGGCGGAGGCAAGAAATTTGGCGGATCCGCAAAAAAACGGATCCAACGGATGGCCATCCGTCAAGATCCGCCAGTAATGCAACTCAATGGTGAAAAAAACGGATCCGCCAAAAAAAATTTTGACTGATGGTCAAAAACGGAAGTATGATACAGGCCTTACCGACTCCACAGCGCCATCACCAAACTTTGTTTTTTGCAATTTGTCTTTGATTTGCTTATTAAAGGTTCTCAATTTTTTTGTAATTTTTGTAGGGACTTTCTTCACCTTTTTTTATTACATTTTTCCACTTATGTTTTATACATATTTATGTCCACCAAGAGGTCATTAAGGATTTTTGTGGAACATCCATAGGAACAGCAGTTACAGGGGGAAAACAGCCTCTTATCCTAACATCAGTAAAAGGCAGAGCTAATTTGGGTTCTCAGCAGACATCATATGATCACCGGGTACAACAGAAGCATCGCTGATGCCTTTATGTAGATGGCAACACAGAAGACAGAAGTGGTGATAAACCCCTTCTGATTTCTCTTTAGGGTCCTCGGCTGACGCTGACAGCTGTTCACCCAACTTGGCACGACAAGATGCTGCTGCAGACTCAGGACTTGCCATCAGCAGTCAGTGGGCAACCGGAAAAGGGTTAATACAATAAATATATATAAATAATTTGCCGTTTGGGTAATAGGAATAATCAGTACATCCCATCAGAGGATGAACTCAAAGTACTGACAAAGAGGCTGTCCCCCCCCCCCCCCCCCATTCAGCATCATCGGGGATGACAACATAAGGGGTGGTGTAATGCTCGCCCTGTAAAAGCAGGCAAACTATGTCTAATATGCTCTCTGATCACCCCTTTAGGCAATAGGCACACATTTTTGAGCCACTTTGGCTAACAGAAGAGGACAGATCCACCTTTGGCCGGTATCGCACATCACATATGGCGGTCTGTACTATGATCGCAATAGTCAGATATGTGAAACCAGCCTTAATGAGGGAAGCATTCTGTAGGGAATCGTGTCACTGCGCCTCATATATGCATAATTGTTATGTTCTACAAGGACACAGAAAATAGGTGGGGAAAAAGTAAAACTAAAGACCGTCTTACCAGTGAGATATAGAGCAAAGGAAATGAAGCGATGATATTTGCTGAGGATTCTTAGCGGCTCTTCTCTTTGGACCAGGGTAAAGAAGTAGTCAGTGACTGTCTCTCCATAAAAAAAGTAGTTGACGCATAACAAGAAGTACCTGTGGATGATCAAGATACCTAAAGACACTAAATACTAATAAAAAACAATATCATTTTTTTTCTTAGATAAATATAAATTCTCAACCAGAATTCTAAAATAATTGTCCTCTGTGCAGATATTCCTGCACACGCCGGTTGTGGCGCCCCCTTGTGTTCCATGGACTGTTCTCAGAACATGGACTCAATATGCCTGTGTCGGTGGTCATATATGCTCACTGGCTCAGTTCCCAATTTTTTAGGAATTGGGGTTATAGATTGATACAAGTGAGAGACAAAAATACAAGAGAGAATAAGTGAGAGACAAACAAGAGAAAGCGAGATACGATAAATATTATAGAATGGCTGCTCTAGATCTATACACATAATTTGTCAGTAATGGCCTAAAGATTTTTAAAATCCTTCACCAAACTATTTACATACCAGCTAAGTGTCCGAAACCAGGGTAGATCATAGGAATGGTAGACATTGTAGCCGATCATGATAATCTCCTGAAAACACTTGATCTGCACACACATCACCTGCAGGAAGAATCGCACATGGGTTATACACCAGATTATCCACAAACATAAGAAATCTCCAGGAGAGACTTACAATCATCATGAGCACGATCGGCCCCAAATAGATGATGATGAAGAAGAACGCGATCATGGCCAGCGTGAGGATGCCTCGGACCCACCAGTTCTTCCATCTAGTCAAAGAGTAGACGTCAGAGTTAGCAAAGGCAACGATCGGGGCATGCAAAGATCACACAATAGATCAGACCTCATACAATAGATTTAAAGGCCATACACCAGAAGGGAAACCGTAATCTTCAAAACAGTAGTATGAACATCACATATGCAATGCGGCAAACTATATCTGTGCTGGCAATAAAGAGTGTGAGTTTGGGTTGGTAGATTGAGGTCCGCACTTGCACCGTGAAACATTAGATGTGAGAAACCAGCCTTACAATGGAAGCCACAGCGTTGTGTTGTACCGGTCGCCCAACAAGTATGATTTCTTTCTGCAGATGTTCCCCACATACATGTTTGGGCACAGCGGGTATATACAGTTGTGGCCAAAAGTATTGAAACCCCTGCAATTTTGTCAGATAATACTCAGTTTCTTCCTGAAAATTATTGCAAACACAAATTCTTTGGTATTATTATCTTCATTTAATTTGTCTTAAATGAAAAAACACAAAAAGAATTGTCCTAAAGCCAAATTGGATATAATTCCACACCAAACATAAAAAAGAGGGTGGACAAAAGTATTGGCACTGTTCGAAAAATCATGTGATGCTTCTCTAATTTGTGTAATTAACAGCACCTGTAACTTACCTGTGGCACCTAACAGGTGTTGGCAATAACTAAATCACACTTGCAGCCAGTTGACATGGATTAAAGTTGACTCAACCTCTGTCCTGTGTCCTTGTGTGTACCACATTGTGCATGGAGAAAAGAAAGAAGACCAAAGAACTGTCTGAGGACTTGAGAAATCAAATTGTGAAGCATGAGCAATCTCAAGGCTACAAGTCCATCTCCAAAGACCTGAATGTTCCTGTGTCTACCGTGCGCAGTGTCATCAAGAAGTTTAAAGCCCATGGCACTGTGGCTAACCTCCCTAGATGTGGACGGAAAAGAAAAATTGACAAGAGATTTCAATGCAAGATTGTGCGGATGTTGGATAAAGAACCTCCACTAACATCCAAACAAGTTCAAGCTGCCCTGCAGTCCGAGGGTACAACAGTGTCAACCCGTACTATCCGTCTGCGTCTGAATGAAAAGGGACTGTATGGTAGGAGACCCAGGAAGACCCCACTTCTTACCCCGAGACATAAAAAAGCCAGGCAGAAGTTTGCCAAAACTTACCTGAAAAAGCCTAAAACGTTTTGGAAGAATGTTCTCTGGTCAGATGAGACAAAAGTAGAGCTTTTTGGGCAAAGGCATCAACATAGAGTTTACAGGAGAAAAAAAGAGGCAAAGAAAAAAAACACGGTCCCTACAGTCAAACATTGCGGAGGTTCCCTGATGTTTTGGGGTTGCTTTGCTGCCTCTGGTACTGGACCGCTTGACCGTGTGCATGGCATTATGAAGTCTGAAGACTACCAACAAATTTTGCAGCATAATGTAGGGCCCAGTGTGAGAAAGCTGGGTCTCCCTCAGAGGTCATGGGTCTTCCAGCAGGACAATGACCCAAAACACACTTCAAAAAGCACTAGAAAATGGTTTGAGAGAAAGCACTGGAGACTTCTAAGGTGGCCAGCAATGAGTCCAGACCTTCATCCCATAGAACACCTGTGGAGAGATCTAAAAATGGCAGTTTGGAGAAGGCACCCTTCAAATATCAGGGACTTGGAGCAGTTTGCCAAAGAAGAATGGTCTAAAATTCCAGCAGAGAATTGTAAGAAACTCATTGATGGTTACCGGATGCGGTTGATCGCAGTTATTTTGGCTAAAGGTTGTGCAACCAAGTATTAGGCTGAGGGTGCCAATACTTTTGTCTGGCCCATTTTTGGAGCTGTGTGTGAAATGATCAATTTTTTGCTTCATCCTATTTTGTGTTTTTTCATTTAAGACAAATTAAATGAAGATAATAATACCAAAGAATTTGTGTTTGCAATCATTTTCAGGAAGAAACTGAGTATTATCTGACAGAATTACAGGGGTGTCAATACTTTTGGCCACAACTGTAGGCAGTCGTAGTATACATTTATGACTCCGCTACTTAATAAACTTGCGGTTTCTATTTCTGACACTTGTAGGACTCCCACAGGAAAACCCTGTTTGATCAAGATTGTAGAGGTACACATCATCTGCGGCGGCATCCAACATCTTATCCTGCCTCCCTCATCCGTCTATTTAAAGCAGCATTTCCTGACCCCCCAGCCCTTATCCTGTGAGGGAAGGATCCAATTTACTTATTGTTAGTGAAGAGGAAAGGCCAATCTCATCAGAAGGTGGCTGCTGCGTGGCTGAGGAAATGAAGACATGGACATGCGAAGTCTTAACCAGGCCTGGTCTTCCGTTACCAGTCATGAATAGTTATGAGAGGATTGGTTGGTGGAACCGTGGTACTGCGATGTCCGCTCGTCCTGATAACGTGGCATTGGGTGACTACCCTTGGGTTGCTCTGCCATGGGATCTCATTAAGCATGGCTGCTCTGGTGACAACATAGGACAAATCTTACATTAAGGCAGCGGATTTGCTTAGATTACACCGATATCGGTGTCTGCCGAGACGTGGAGAGCAGAAGCCATCGCCGTAGGAAATGCATAATAATGAGGTTAAAACACAGCCGTGGTTGAGTGGTTTCTGCTTTTGCTCACAGTCCATTGGAAGGGGGCTGGTTTGGGGAAAAACAGTTTTCAAATACCCTAAATGTAGGAGTGGATTGTCTTTGGCTGTAAAGAGACTGACAAGCTCATGTAAAAACAACCGGTTACAAAAGGGATCATCCAGCTTTAAAAAAAGAAAAACCTGTTGTGAGAGGTATAACATAAAAAAATAAAACAAGACTGATTTTTCTTCTTTCCTCCATGGATCCAGTACGGACACTACAGGTTCTGGTCTTGGTTTACAGTCGGCCAGCATGTGACGGCTGCAGCCGATGCTCAGCGTCAAAATGTCATGTGCCGTATTTATGATTGCTTCAGAAACTGGCTGCAGCGGTCAAATGATGGCTCCTCGTAAAGGAAGACTAAGAGGTCAGTGCTGTATCACCGTGGGAATGCCTTTTTTTATATTATTTTACAATCCGATGACCCATTTAATTTCAATAAGAACTGTGTAAAGCTTTACATTCCTGCAGTGGCGCTGCGGGAAAATTCAGCCCTTGATGCCAAGCTATCCCTCTGAAGAACTGCTTAAAGGGGTGATTCGAAATCCAAATTAAATTTTCATCCTTAGTACTTTTCTATCTGATGCCAGTCTAAACTATATTCCAATATACTTTAATAAAAACTTCCCTATCCTTCACCAACCACACTAAATGCTTCCCCCCCCCCCACTTCTTTCTGATGATGCTTCATTTGAGAATCCCAGTGCATGCTGGAATACTCGAGCAAAGAGTCATCAGGGGCAGAGGCAGCAATTAATGCTGCAGCCCCTGCCACCTCCATGAAATGAAGAGTCAGTGACCTCAGTTTCAGGGGCTGGGCTAGTCACAGCACGATATGCACAATGACAGTGCGCACTCTGTCGCCGGCTTAGACTGGTTTCACACTAGCGTTTGATCGCGCAGCGCATCCGGCGCACACGCAATGTTCCCCTATCTTTAACATGGTGATCGCAGGGTCTTGCGAATGTATGCGCTCATCAGCATTTAGCGTGCGCTGCGCATTTTACAGGTGTGCGCCCAGACGCGCCGAACGCTACAAGTTGCATTTTTTGTTCCACCTACATACTTTAAAAAATTGCGCGCGCACGTGTGCGCCCAAAAATAGCATTACAGTCTATATGATCGCTGACGAGCGCTTGGCACCGCGCACGTCAGCGCCTTGTGCGCGCACGCGCTTTGAGTAAACAATGTCTAGACACTTGTCTAAAACTCCCCCTAAACAAGCAACATTGTTTGGGAGGAGTGTGGATAAAAGGTGGCGTCTTCAGGGTCAGACAATTACTCTACAGACAGCCTTGAAGAGAGACCAGATAAGAGCCTAGAAGAGCCTTCCAAGTGTGGATTCAAGCTTCAGGAGCCAAAATGTGAGTATTCTTCAACATAATGTCTGTGTGTCATGTACAATTTTATCATGTACTAAAGTATTTTTTTTTCGTTTCAGCATGTCTTCTTCTGGATCACTGTATTCGCCATCTCGGCAACAACTGGCCCAAGCTGATCGTGAGGTGAGGATGTTGCTGCCTTTGGGTAAGTATAGCTGCCTCTAGAAATGGGTTTTAATTTTTGATTTCTTTACAGATATCAGACACGGGCAGTGAAGATGGAGAGCGGAAGCAGTCTGAGCGGGAGCAGCGTAGTCAAGTCGTGGCGAGGAGACACAATGTGACTATATAATGTGCCTTTATTTTCATCTTTTATCTTGCTTCTTCTCTGTTTCTTTTTCTATATTTCTCATTCTCCAAAATTACAAACATTCTAATATATTTCTTTTTTTCTAGGTTCCACAACGGGATGACGAAGAAGTCTACATCGACAACGAGCACCTGATCCGCCTCGTTGAGGATCGTATCCCGTTGTGGGACAGCCGTGACCAGCAGTACAAAGACACAGTGGTGACCAGGCAGCTCTGGAATGAGGTGGCCGCAGCGATGATGGATGGCTGGGACAGCGCCTCTGCAGCTTCCAAAAGGGCGTTCAGTAAGTATAAAGATGCTCTGTGATACTGCATTGATTTTTTGTCCTGATGGTGCTGGTGTTTTTTTGGCAAGATATAGTCTTGCATTGAAAACACCAAGGCCATGTGGCACACTGATTGATTTTGGTCTTTAACTGCTGCATTGATTTATGGTCCTGATGGTGCTGGTGTTTTTTTGGCAAGATATATTGTAGTGAAAAGTTCAATCTGTTGTGTGTGCTGATACTTAAGTTGCCTTAAGTGCATTTTATAATTTCCCTGTCCCGGGAGCGCTTCTTCATCGATCGACGTCGGACCCGTCCCAGCCATCCGATAGCCAGGAAGCATCTTGCAGGTCAGCAACACAGACAGCTGGTGACCAGGAAGCTGGTCCATCAGGTGTTCCCCTGTCCCAGGTCTCTGTCACTGGTTATGCGGGCACTACCCGCCAGCGGCAGAGGGCCTCAGACAGGCCTTTCATGCCCGAGTTCATGCTCTTGAGCGAGGCCTCTGCCTCAAGGCGCTGTCCGCCAGAATGGAAAGTGGTTTTTCCCTGATGGAACGTGGTTTTAACCACATGGAACACCGCTTCCACTCTGTCGACCAGCGCCTTGACCGTCTGGAGGCCGACCTCAACAGACCAGCGCACCATTTTTTCAGTAAAATTGAACAGGGCATGGCGGAACACCTTAGTCCTGAGCAACAGCTGAGTGTGTTACAGGCCTGCAACACTGCTTACTTGCAGGCTATGCAGCAGAATCGGTATGTGCAGCAGTCAGTGGTGTCATTTCCAACAGTTCCACTGCTGACTCGCTACACATCACTACAGACTTCTGCTGCATATCACTGCACGGCCACCTGCATTCCCAGCAAAGTCGGACACCACTACACTACCCCAAGTCTGAGTGCTGCTGGACACTCCTCCGCCACCACCACTATGTCAAGCGCTGCTCCTATATGGAGCAGCACCATCACCAAAGCACCACCAGCTTGGAGCCAAATCACCACAGAACCTGCTTGGGCCACTGACACCACCAGTCAACAGCAACAGAGCACCGGCAGCACTCCTCAGCAACAGAGCACCGGCAGCACTCCTCAGCAACAGAGCACCGGCAGCACTCCTCAGCAACAGAGCACCGGCAGCACTCCTCAGCAACAGAGCACCGGCAGCACTCCTCAGCAACAGAGCACCGGCAGCACTCCTCAGCAACAGAGCACCGGCAGCACTCCTCAGCAACAGAGCACCGGCAGCACTCTGTTATGATTGAGTCACCGTAGGAGGCAAAAATAGAAATGCTAGCTAAGTCCAGAAAACCAGAGAAGTTGGCAGCTATCGGATTGCAGACCCCTGAACCTATCAACACAACTAGCAGTAGCCGTGGGGGGCTCCTACGATGCCCTAGGCCCCTCGATCACAGCCGGAGGACTACATAGCCTAAAGACAGAAAGGGAAATCTAAACTGCCCCAGAGCAGACCCCAAAGCAAAAGGCAGCCCCCACATATAATGACAGTGAAGCAAGAAGAAAGAACACAACACAGACAGAAAGATAGACTGAGCAAAGATGGGGCCCAAGCTAGCTTAGATAGGAAAGGACAGGAAGGCTGCTGTCTGCAATCCGTGAAAAACCCTATGAAAATAAGAGCCAACAAACTGACAGTAAAATAAGCCCTGAAGACGCTAGGCTTCAAAAAAGGCTATGTCAGCACTCAGGAATATTCTGAAGACAGAGCAACAGGCAAAAGGAGATTCAGCTCACCCCAGCAGGGAATGGCAGAATACAGAAAAGCAAGGAAAACAAAACACTAATGCAAAAAGGCAAAGCAGAAATCTTAGCTTTAGATGAGCAGGAATCAGACTGGTTTCCTAGAAGTCCACAGAGAAATCACCCGCAGGCCAGAAGGGTGTCGGCAGCCTTATATCCAGTCATTAACTCCACTCAGCCAGTCATCATCATCAGCCCCAGGTGTTTGACAATCAGGCTCACTAGCTTTCTTCACCAGAAGAGGGAGTTCCTCGGGCCTAAGTAGTGAAGGGGAAAATGAACTCACAACAGCACTCCTAAGCAACAGAGCACCGGCAGCACTCATCGAAAGATAACCGCCACCAATTCTCCTCCTCGGAGTCCCCAAAGAACTTTGCCTGAGATCCCAGACAGGCAGCCTCCTGCTCGGAGCACCGACCCAACTTTCTCCCCTTCTAGGAGCACCGCCACTGCCACTTCCAGCAGCACCGCCACCACAGAGCAGCAAAGTGGGGATCCGCATTCCCTTTTTTACAGGGCAACGCCACAGTTCACCATCACCAGGCGGTCAACAAAAGTAAGGTGTTCACAGGCTGCCAGTCAGTCCGGGCAGGATATTCCTGCGCCAAAGAAAAAAAGAAACTTTGTTCGTCCATCCACCCTCTCCTAATGTCTCTCAACATGCCTCCTTGTCCATTCCAGAGCTCCCTTCCCCCAGAACCACTTCCTCAACCTCCAGTCGTTCCTCATCTCTCCACACACCCAAAGTATCCCAAACTTCCCCCAAAAGTCATTCCTAATAAAAAAAATTTTTTTTTTTGTTTGTTCGTTACAAAATAAATGTGCACTTGTGCTTTCACAAAATCTGGATTGGTTACTGTGTCTATCGCCAACTACACACACTGCGCCGTACACTTAGCGTTTTTGCCATCAGATATCTCCATTACTGACATGTATCTTGTGTCAGTCTTGGAGATGTGTTGTCAACGCAACAAATCTACATGACTTGTCTTCTCCACAGCAATCTCTACATTCTAGTAATATTGCACGTTTCCCCAACGCCAGTCCTCATGGGCCACCAACAGATCATGTTGTATGGAATCCTCTTTTTATTTCATTACAACATGATCTGTTGGTGGACCTTGAGGACTGAAGTTGGGGAACCTTGCTGTATCCATTCTGAGCAATATTACACGAATGTAGAGAGTTACCTACTCAGGAGTATTAGTGAATTCATAATGCACAAAACACAGCATCATAAATTCACTGATACACCTGGCTACTTGCTAATGGTATTGGGAGTGTAAAAACAGAGAATGCACTCAGTACAGGTAGCAAAACAGTTTTTTTTTATTAACATACCAACAACATGCAATAAAAATTTTTTACATTTGCTCTTGCCATTCCACCCGTTCTACATCTGAGTTTAAGTAGGCCGCAAATTGGTCCCTCATTTAAATGGCCAACTTCAACGGATGACCTGAGGTGCTGTGTAAATTCTGGCAAAGGATTAGGAGCAACATCATCAAGATCAAAGTTCAGGTGCTCTAGAGAAATTACAAAATTATGTAGAACACCACAGGCCTTGACCGCCTCATCCACTGTTTCCAGTTTAAGATTAATAGCTGTGCCAAGAATGCGCCATCTCGAAACAAGTATACCAAAAGCACACTCTACTGTTCTCCTGGCCCTGGTCAGCCTGTAATTAAAAATTCTTTTTTGTAGGTCCAAGTCCCAGCTGGAGTAGGGTTTGAGGAGGTTTTGGCACATCTGGAACGCTTCATCACCAACCATTACAAATGGCTTTGGCGGACCTTCGGTGTTGGGAAGAGGACGTGGCATGGGGAAATTGAAGTTGTTGCCATACAACCTCCTGCCCATGTCCGATGTCTTAAAAGCATGGGAGTCATTCCCACGGCCAAATGCCCCAATGTCCACTGCAATAAAATTACAGTCTGCATCCGCAATGGCCATCAGTACAGTAGAAAAGTACTTTTTGTAGTTATAGAACTCAGAGCCAGTTCTTTTGGGCTTGATAATCCGGATGTGTTTCCCATCCACCGCTCCTAAACAGTTTGGGAAACTGCATACAGTCCAGAATCTTTCGGCGATTTCCAACCACTTTGCTGCAGTGGGCATGGGCATGAATGCGGGACAAAGAAAGTTCCAGAGAGCCCGGCAGGTGTCCGCTACAATTCCAGACAACGTGGAGATTCCAATCCGGTACTGGAAGTGCAGTGACGAGAGGGTCTCTCCAGTAGCCAGGAATCTGTGACACAAAGAAAACAGTAATTAATATTTGTGTAGACGTAATTTTTTTTTTTTTTTTTTTTACACACCTTTAATTAAAAACCCAAAGAAAAAAAAATCTGCAGCCTTTGGTTCAATACATGCCATGAAAAAATTACCACAGCTTTTATTAGTTAACGACATGGCAGAACTGTAATTCTGCCAGATTTTGAAGAGTACATGTCACAAGCAAGAAAAATCAGCAGCCATTGGTTTATGAAAACTGCGTACCTTAATGTGACCAGGAGCCATTCCTCAGGAGGAATCGCACGCCGGAGCTGCGTGTCCTGTCTCCGGATGATTTCTTTTACCCGACCAAGCAAATAGTGAAAGGTTTCTTGGGTCATCCGGGTATAATCCGTAAATTTCTCAGTGTTTCCCTGGAGCTCGCTGTAGAGGGTGTGGTACGCTCCACGGCTCTCCCGGAGTTCAATAATGGGATGTATCCACATACGCCGCTGCTGCCGTCTTTGCTGCCTCTCTCCCTCCCTCTGTTCATGGCAAGCAACGGCATAAGCCTGAGCCATCCTCATGTCCAGATCCAAGTCAAAGTAAAAGCTCTTCCAGCGCAGATCCATGTTTCTCAAGTCAAATGCAAGCAAATGTGAAGAATTCAGCTGTAAAAAGGGGCTATATAAAGAATTTCCATAAGACACGCCCACTGCTTTCCCATTGCTTGAGTGTGTTGCAAGAATTTTCCAAGGAATTTTTCTCTAGTTTATTGCGCATAAAAAATGCAAACGCATAAAAACGCTGCGATTTTTTGTAGTTATGCGCACAATAATGCTACAAAATAACGCAGCGTTTACAAGCGTTTGTATGCGCTTTTCACATGCGTTTCATGTGCGCTCCTAAAGCAGTGCAAAAAAACGCTAGTGTGAAACTAGCCTTAGATCAGCAGTTACGAGCCAGCAACAGAGCGCATTGTCAGAATAGTCGGCGCGCAGAGAACATTGGCGTCACTCGCGGGGGTGGCGCTGGTCTCTACATAAAGTTATTCTGACACTGCATACTAACCGTGCGCTCACGTGACGACTCATTACTACTGATCTTAGCCGGCAAATGCGAGCACGCTGTCTTTGTGCATATCACGCAGGGACTAGTCAAGCTCCTAAAAAAGCTGTCACTAATGACACTTCGTTTCAGGGAGGGGGCAGAAGTTGCATGCATTGGGAATCTCAAACACAGCATCAGATCACCCCTTTAAATTTTGTCCACACCAAATTTGGCACCCAATGTGACTTAGGGCATTGAGAGACACTAGTGCATGCTGGACAAAACAATTTGCAGAGGCAATCCAGCGAGTATCATGAACGAGCCCCATTCTAATTCATTGGACCGTAGATAATTTTTAGAGTATTACTTTGGCAACTGTACCGCTCAGCATGCACGGCTTTGATTTGGCGGCAGAGTATGGCTGGACAACCCCTCTAACTAGCATGATGATACTCACTTGAAGAAAAAAAAAAAAAAAAAAAAAACAGCTCAGGCACAGCTAGGGGGACGGGCAGGACAAGCGGGTGCCAGCAGAGTCAATAGGCCACGCTGCCTTGGCCAGGGTATTCAGATACTGCCAGGGCTGCTTTCATTATTTTTGCCCCAGAAAGAGAATAGCTTAGCAACAACCATAAAAATAGCGTGCCAAGTACTGACCTCAATCTATCAGGCACTTCAGTGATGGACCGGCACATCAGTGGCCAAAACAGTCAGTTAATGTGGTGCCAAATGAACAGGAACTCCCGCAGTTGTATTGGAAGTTCTAGAACTTTGTGCATTAAGAGAATTGAATGGAAAATGCCTTTAGTTAGAAGTCGGGGAGTAAAGCAAGTCATTCACCCACAGTATGGATATATTTACAGCCACCTGACGGGATAGGGGATTTCTAGCAGCAGCAAAACGCTGTCTTTCCATCACTGCAGCAATTCATTAGTGGAGCTGCCGGCTGAGGATTGTGTGTAATCTGCTTACACTGCAGCCAGTCACTGGCTTCCATGTGCTCATCACAATGAGCATTTAACTCCTGCAGAGCAGACACCATGCTGAAAATATGGGGTCTAACCAAAGACGCGCACAGTACAGGTCTCTGGAATAAAGAGGTATGACCTGGAGGACAGGCTGGACAGGGCCCTGTTGAGGACTTCTGGGGTGTCATCGGTCGGGGTGCCTTGTTGAGTTCCACCTGTGTCCGTTTTGCTGTCACTGTCCGATGCGGTCTCCCCATCAAGTTTAATTTCAGGTTCAGGTTCGATCTCCTAGAAGAAAACAGATTTTCAAAAACTTCATTAGACCTTGAATCTCACACATCCAGGCAAATCCCTCTAACACCCCAGCAGCCATCTGAGGTCACACGCATAAACGTCTGGAGGTCTCAGGCGCATTCCCCAAAAGCGTCAGTGCTGGGTCAGGAATTGAAAACTGAGTTTAGGACCATGCACAGAAGAAAATCTCCCAATCATGACATTGTTCCCAAGTCTCAGCTCTGAAGACACAATGGCTCTCCAATGTGAGGAGCCCACAGAAGATCGAGGCCTTCAGGAAAACTCTTTCCCTGAACATATTACCCATTACTGCACATGGATGGCAGAGGAGGGTCCTTCCACCCAAGACCCCCTCAAAACACCAAGAGCTGCTAACAAGCAGCAGCTCTCCCAGGCCACACATTATATTTCTCCATGATTACTAATGGGTTTCTATTGATAAGCTGATTGGAGGACCCCTTTAACAACTAACCAATAAATTCTCAAAAGGCAGGAAAATGTTAGAAACATATAAAACAAGGTATACACATCACATTTTTAACCCCTGTAGAGCTCAAGTGCGGGGGTCTCAGATGATGTCCGCTGGGACAGGAAGTCAGGACACCTGACCACCGTTTCCTCAGGATGTTCCATGATGACAGGTGCCTGAGAATAAGTCTCCTTCCAGTCACCTGACTATTGCAGCCAATCCCATACCTCAGAGGTCGGGTTATAAAACAGCAGCATCACTTCCTATCCCGGTGGAGACCACAGTGGAGCAGTCTGCACTGGAGTAGCAAGGGATACAGCATTTTTATTTATTTATTTTTTTTTTTTTAAGGCCTCATTCAGACATACAGTCATGGCCAAAAGTGTTGGCTCTCTTGAAATTGTTCCAGAAAAGTATGATTTATTTCTCCCCAAAAAAAATTATTGCATATACACATCTTTTGTTATACACATGTTTATTTTGTGTGTATTGGAACACCACAAAAAAAGGCAAATTGGACATTTCACACAAAACCCCAAAAATTGCCCGGACAAAACGGTTGGCATCTTTCCAAATGTGTGTGTAAACAGCTTTGTTTCAAGAATGTGATGCTCGTTCAAAATCACCTGTAGCAAGTAACAGGTGTGGGCATTATGAAAATCACACATGAAACCAGATAAAAAGGGAGAACTTAACTCAATCTTTCCATTATATGTCTCCGTCCACACTTAGAATCATAGAATGGAGAACAGAAAGAACTGTCTGAGGACTTCAGAACCAACATTGTTAAAAAAATATCAACAATCTCAAGGTTACAAGTAGTGATGAGCGAACATGCTCAGATAAGGTGCTATCTGAGCATGCTCATGTGCTAAGAGCATCTTCGGCATGCTCGAACACCATACTCGAGTCGCTGTGGCTGCATGCCTCGCTGCTGTTCAACAGCAGCAACAATTGCAGGGGTTGCCAACTAAACAGGCAATCCCTGCATGTGTTGCGGCTGTCAAACAGCAACGAGGCATGCAGCCACAGCGACTCAAACATGGTATTTGAGCACAGCAGCGTGCTTGGATAACACCTTATCCGAGCACGTTCGCTCATCACTAGATACAAGCCCATCTCCAGAGATCTTGATGTTCTTTTGTCAATGGTGCCCAACATAAATCAACAAGTTTACAACACATGGCACTGTAGTTAATCTCACTGGATGTGAATGGCAGAGAAAAATTGAAGAAAGGTTGTATCACAGGGTAGTCTGGATGGAGGATAAGCAGGCCTAATAAAGTTCCATAGAAACAATCTGTCCTGCAGGCTCAGGGTGCAGTGTCAGCGCGAATTATCTGTCAACATTTGAATTAAATGCTATGGCAGGAGAATCAGGAGGACCCCAATGCTGACTCACACAAAGCTAGACTGCAGTTTGCCAAAATGTACGCAAGTATCCAAAATCCTTCTGGGAAAGAGTCTTATGGATAAAGGACTCGAGACAGAGCTTTTTGTACAGTACATCATTCTACTCTTTACCGAAAATGGAATGAGGCCTACAAAGAAAAGAACACAGTACCTATAGTCAAAAAAGGTGGAGGTCCAAAGATGTTTGGTGTTGTCTTGCTGGCTTTGGCACTGGATGCCTTGACCATGTGTAAGGCATCATGAAATCGGAAGATTACCAACGGATTTTGGGTCTCAATGTAGTGCAGAGTGTCAGAAAGCTGGGTTTGCGTCCTAGGTCATGGGTCTTACAGCAGGACAATATCCCCAAACATACTTCAAGAAGCACCCAGTAGCCAGAAAGGAGTTTGAATCTAAATCCTGTTGAACACCTGTGGAGAGATATTTAAATTGCTGTTGAGAGAAGGTATCCTTCAAATATAAGAGACCTGGAACAGTTTACAAAATAAGAGTGGTCCAAAATTCCAGTGGAGACGTGCAAGAAGCTTGTTGATCGTTATAGGTTATTTATTGCAGCTATTTATTCCACAGGGTGTGCACCCAAATGTAAGTTGAGGGTGCCAACAATTTTGTCTGCCCCATTTTTTGTGAGATATCTAATTACTCTTTCCATAGTACAAGTACAAGCCGTGACTTCAGAACTTACCGCAGAAATCCTGATCCGAACTCTATAACTTCAAACGCATACAGGCTGTAGAGTTGGGGTCAGGAAACCCATGGTAAGTCCTAAAGTTGTGGGCCATACTCTGACTGTGATATACCCTTCTGAATGATGCCCAAGTCAGACAACCCCTTTTGTTTCTTGACTTTTCTTCTGAACCCAGTCAAACATACCAGGCACAGAACAGGGATAGGTAGAAAAGAACACATCACAAAAACTACCACTTTTTACACTCCCGAAAATTAAACAATATAAGTAGCCACAGACCAACTTCCATCAGCCAGATATTTTGAACTGAGACTGAAAATCACTACCATCACAGTGCAAGGCTTCAGTATGGGTATTTAGGCTACATCCAAAAGCTTTAAATGATACTTGTCACAATATTCATGCTGGAGTGTGGGGTCACAGCATCCACATACAGAACATGAATCCAGGTTGGTTAAAGTAACTCTTGCTTATCATGATTGAGACTTATGTTATTATTATGATTTAGATTTACTTTATATTTAGAAATGCACTTTATGGAATTGTTTATAATCAGTATATAATGACACTTGATATATTATTGGTATAGTATATGTTTATAATAGTTTGCACATGAGCATTGGATATTTTTGGAGAAACTATATTGCCTGGTCATGGATTATTACAATTTAATAGTGTATGTTGGCCTGTTTCCTCTTATATGCTTTTTTTAATATAATTGTCTTTTATATTTTTTGTTGGTGTCTCCAACTAATAATAATAAAAAAAATTTCAATTTAACAATATCTTGGTAAGATTGATTTTTAAGTGGTCTATTTTGGGTATATAGAATGAATCAGTCTGGTTGGACAGATACAGTCAGATATATTTTGCTCTCAAATGCTGCCGCATTTCTGATAAAATATAGGTATAATATCCAGGAAGGCACCTTAGCTGGAAGTGAGAAGAGTTCAGATTCCACCCCAGGAGAGAGACCAGTCAATCACCTGGAGCCATGCTGGCAGAAGCCAGACTGATCTCGTCTCCAGCTATGGTCCGTGGTTGAATATTATAACTGTAAACTGGTAAAACACAGCAGAAAAAGACTACAACCCCAACCAGAGCTTAGGTTTCTCCCTGTGTGAGATGTAAGAATACTGCTCCAAGCTCCTGGGTCTTACTTTCTACATGATTAGAAAGCACAGAAGACTGACACCTCTAAAGGGAATCTGTCACCCCATTTTTGCTGTATGAGCTGTGGCCACCGACATCAGGGGCTTATCTACAGCATTCTGTAATGAAGTAGTAAGGAGGAGGACATCATTGTATGAAGATGGGAGGTGCCGGACCGGACCCCCGGGTGAGTATAATCTAACTTGTTTTTCTTATATTTCAGGTTACATGGGGGGGGCTTATCAGCATTACATGCTGTAGATAAGCCCCTGGTGTCGGTGGCCACATCTTATAGGCCAAAAATGGGGTGACAGATTCCCTTTAAGATAAGTGTCCCTGTGAGGGAAAGACCACCTAAATTCAAATTGGTTACATTAAAAACCGTATTGAAGCTCTCCTCTCCCAGCACTGTCAGTTCTGCTTTTCTGGCCCTCTTCCCATACTGTCTGTCCAGAGCGGTGTCAGCACTCACACTTATGTCTATTGTGCTCAGCTTGTACTAGCTCAGCAGTGAGATCAAAAGCAGATATCTCACACAGGAGTCATCCAGAATAGGCAGATTATTCCTTTGCGAGAGGCAATGACAGCCCTGATCTCACTGCAGAGTGATTACAAGTTGTTGAAGAGTAGCAGACATAAGAATTGTGATCAAGAGAGCTGATAGAAGAGCTTGTAATGTGACACAGCTAAACTCAGCTGCACTGCCCTTCTCCTTCACCCTCTGTGCAGAAGGTAATACCAGGAGATCAGGGTTGTATCATGAAATCTCAAACACTGAGAAACCTGCTTTAAGATAGTGGGGGCGTGGACTTCTTCCTTTGAATGCTGCTGCCTGCTTATGATTGATCAGCGTCATACAAGGTAAGTAGTACAGGCCCCCAGTGAAAACTCTCCGATAACACCCAGTTGGACTTAAAGATAACTCATTAGGTGCTAAATACCTCCACGTTTTTCAAGTTAAGGGCATGTCACACTAAGAGATATCGCTAGCAATATCGCTATAACTAGTGACGTTATAGCGATATTGCTAGCGATATCGCTATGTCTGATACTTACCTACAACCCGCTCCCCCGCTGGTTATCGCTGATCGCGCGAGAACGTTCAGGACTGTTTCTCATCGTCAGCTTCCTGCGGCGCTTCCTGCTGTGACGACGAGCGACGCGTGGAGCCGGGCGGGAGGACGCAGGATCGCCTAGTGTGACAGGTAAGTAGCGATCCCCGTCCCCAGCGATCTCGCTGGTGAGATCTGCCTGTGTGGCAGCTCACTAGCGACCACTTAGCGATGTACCAGCGATCCTGACCGCGTCATATCACTGGTCGGGATCGCTGGTACATCGCTAAGTGTGACAGTACCTTTAAACTGGACACATGATGCAATAATGACTCCAGAATAATGAAACTTTGTTTTGTTTTTTTAAATATTGCCTCTCCATTGCAGAAATTGTAGCTACAAAACAAAACAAAAAAAAAAAAAAAGTTTTATTCCGCTCTGCAGCCGTTGTATGTCCAGCTCAGCTTGAAAAATTTTTAAGTCCGTAACAATGATGGCAAATCTACATCACTGTTTATGGACCTGCCTGAGAAGCAATTGGGTGTTATTGGGAAAGGATAAGACATGGGAAAGTTTCATTTTCCAATCACAACAAATAAAACTCTGAACATTAATTCAGGAAAGAATGCTCTTCTCAGGTTACAATCAATAGGAAGTCCCAATGTTTTCCAATGGATACTGATCAATTCTGTGCTGTTCAGAATTAGCAAGTAGTAGAAATGCCAAAGAAAGGTTAAAGTAACTGAAAAACAAAATCCAAAAGGCCAGGAGGATAATTACAGGACGCAGAGGACTACTACAAGCTCCATCCCTTCGGGCCATCTTCTGACCAGTGCCTTCAATTAAAGCATTGTTCTTTGCTATTTTAGACAAGCCACTAATGGGAATGAGTGTTCCTAGGAAGGTTAGTTTCTGGATTACTGGTCTGTCTAAACAAGTCGTCCATCACACGATTAAGCAAAACTCTCTTTCATCAAGAGAGCAGATTTTTCAACAGGACATGTGCTGCCGATAAAATGATGTTCTACATCATCAACAGAATAATTGTTATTAATGATTGTTCTGTGACCACAGAATTCTGATCTGTCAGAACAGGGCAACACAGCCCTGCTATCCATCTTGCATGTAGCAGAATGGTGGTCATTTAATAATCAGACAGTGTAAATTGGCCTTTACATCTGTCATCGATTTAGGATCCATCCTCGAGTTTGGAAAATGGATCAAATAACCTGAATGTGGAAACATACCATTTAGTATTTCATGTCCCGCTGCAGATACAAAGTCTGAGGACTTACAGCAAGAGTCATTAAAATTTATGCTGTGCCCACAAGTCTTAATTATTGAAGTGACATGCGCCCAATTCAATAAGAGGTCTGTCAGAGAAAAATTGTAAAAATCCATATGGACATCTCTGCAGGAGACATATCAACCTCACACTGCACATAAGGCATTAATTATAACTGGTGAAGAGAGAAAGAGCTGACACTTCAACCTACATTGAAGTAGGACCTCATGCCATAAACAGGTAATTACATCAAGGGGCCTGCTGAGAGCCAGCCAACAAGTCTAGCATTCGTATACTCACAGTTCAAGAAGTACACTTCCCAAGGCAGAGACTCTCAAAACACTCTGAAGCCAGTGGTCAGTGATGAATATTGGAGTTTTCAGCAATCCAATATTTATGTGAGCTATATTGTTGGTGTCGGGGTGAAGCGACAAACATAACGCATTCACTCACATCTCCATAAGGTCGGCGAAACACCTCAAACTTAATATTGGTCAGATGGATGATGCTATCCATGACATGTTTCATCTCTATAGAAGGATAAAATGATGGTGGGAAACATGACGACAATATTTCCCGCCTGAGACCTACAGGAGTGAAGATATCTTTTAAGTTAGAGATCTCCATATTTAAAGACCTAAGCAAGGCCTCCCATTCCATATGGGCTCACCAAGGGGAGGTATGAGAGCATAATCTTGTTAAAATAAAAATCAGAGTTTGGGTTGTCATTTGTTCCACAGTTCTGAAAGACCTAGTGCTCTGCGATTCTGTCCTTTGCTTCCCTCCACTTAGCTCTGACTAATGCCTGTAGAGCGCTGTGGAATTAATGGCGCTATATAAATGAGTAAAATTAATAAAAATTTCTGTGACACAGGTTTAGTAATTTTCTTTTGTTATCCCTTTTATGCTAGGTGATTGTATAAACCGTATTGTTTTCTTCCCATCTTGCAACATCTTTGTATATTTTCATAAATACTCCCTACTTTTTGGATTAAAACTCGTCTGTCAATTGCACAATTGTTCACACCACAGGAGGCAGCTGAGTTGAGTCTCCTGGCAAGGTCCATGCCACATAATAAAGAGGGTACATCGGACAACTGGTGTGCGCCACTGTCAGACACAACCGTCAGGGATTGAAGTACATTTCTGCACTGTTAAATAGGCAGACTTCATAATGCCCAGTCCATACTCAGCCCAATTTGGCAGAACTGGCCGGGGCTGACTTAAAAACGGTACTTGTCGCAAAATATTTTTTGCAACCATGAGTTGCGCAAAACTTTTATGACTTTAAAAAAATAAATAAATAAAGACCAAAAAAGTCTTAGTTACTCACCGGTTAACGGTATTTTTCGGAGTCCATGACAGCACCACCTGAGAGAGGGGATCCGCCCTTCAGGAACAGGAAACCTACAGATACAAAAGGGCGGCATCTTTCCCACGCATCAGTTGGATTACAGAGCACAGAGGACCACAATGGTTAATAGCATAACTTATACAATACTATACACAACTATTTAAATTACCCGTGTACGTATAAGAGGAAGGAGTGCACACCCAAAATAGACTAAAAGGGAGGGAATATACGGGTGCTGTCATGGACTCCGAAAAATACCGTTAACCGGTGAGTAACTAAGACTTTATCGGTCGTCCATGACAGCACCACCTGAGAGAATTACAGAGAGTAATAACTATTTAGGGAGGGACTACAGCCTGCAGCACCCTTATACCAAAAGAGAGGTCTGTGGAAGCACCCAGGTCTAGCCTATAATGACTATAAAAGGTGCTCGGAGAGGACCAAGTAGCCGCCTTACATATCTGGTCGATGGAGACTTCTGATCTCTCGGCTCACGAGGTCGCCATGGCTCGGCTTCCCAGGTGGCGACCTGCCTTTTGAAGTGTATGCTACAGAAATTGCTTCTCTAATCCACCTGGCTAGTGTATTTTTTGACACTCTACAACCTTTCCTAGGGCCTTGGTGGGAAATAAATAGGGCATTATCTTTCTTCCAAGGATCGGTAGCTGCCAGATATTCTATGAGGCATTTCCTAACATCCAGGGTATGTAGTTTTTCTTCCTTCTCATTAGCTGGATTAGGGAGGAAGGATGGAAGGACTATTTCCTGAGTCCTATGAAAGTTAGAAACCACTTTAGGTAAGTACGCCGGATCAGGTCTGAGTATTACCCGTCCTTAACCTGTATATAAGGAGGACGCCTAAATAATGCCTAGATGTCGCTTACTCTGCGAGCTGAGGTTAGAGCTACCAGGAAGGCTACTTTGAGGGACAGATTTTTAATGGAAGCTGATGAAATAGGTTCGAATGGAGCTTCAGTCATGGCCGTAAGGACTAGATTCAAGTCCCATGGCATGAATCTATCCTTCACTACTGGCCTGGACCTACCTGCTGCCTTAATGAACCTACTGATCCAGTAATTACCTGCGATGTTGCAGCTAAAGAGAGCCCCCAAAGCTGATACTTGTACTTTAAGAGTACTAGTGGAAAGTCCCATATCCAGACCTTTCTGAAGAAACTCTAAGATCTGATTTATTGGAGTTGAACCCCCAGCAACTATTTCAGAGCGCTGCAGGAACTTCTTCCAAATTCTAGCATAGATCTTGGTAGTAATGGCCTTCCTACTCTTAAGTAGGGTGTTAATCAAGTCTGGGGAGAAGTCTTTTTCTTTTAAGAGTGCCTGCTCAAACTCCACACCGTCAGATGTAGGCCAGCCACCTGAGGGTGGAAGACTGGGCCGTGGGATAGGAGATCCGGGATGTCCGGAAGAACCCAAGGATCGGACACCGACATGGTCCTGAGGCATGAGAACCATGCCCTCCTGGGCCAAAATGGAGCAATGACTATGACCCTTGCTCTGTCTCTCTTGATTTTTCTCAACACCAAGGGTAGTAGCGATAGGGGAGGGAAGGCGTATGCTAGCCTGAAGTCCCACTTTATCAGAAAGGCATCTACCGCCAGGGGGTTCTCTCTGGGATTTAGGGAGCAGAATAGTCTTAATTTCCTGTTTTCCTTGGTGGCGAAGAGATCTACCTCTGGCTGTCTCCATTTTTGTATAATCAGGTCGAAGATCGAATTGTTTAGGGACCATTCTCCTTGTTTTAGTAGGTTGCGGCATCATATTTTCTTTCCCTTTTACGTGTAGTGCTGTCAAAGATAGAAAATGCTGCCCTGCTAGTTGGAACAACCGTTCTGCCACATTCCTCAGGGGTTTGGAACGAGTCCCACCTTGGTGGTTGACATAAAGCCACTGTGACCTGATTGTCGGAGAACACTCGCACATGATGGCCCTGCAGATACATAAGTAACTTCTTAGCTGCCTGCTCTACTGCTGTCAGTTCTTTCAAATTAGATGACATTTTTATCTGGTGAAGGTCCCATAGGCCCTGGACTAGGACTTCACCCATATGAGCCCCCCTACCGGAAGGGCTAGCATCCGTAGTGACTATGGGGGATATGTCACACTCCCAGGGAACCCCTCTGGACAAATTATCCTTTTCTAGCCACCACTCTAGGTACTCCCTTGTGCTTCGGGACAAGGTTAGCTGGCCCTCCAAGTAACCTCCAAGGATTTTTTGATGCAGTAAGACCTCGCCCTGTAGTGTTCTTAAATGAAACTGGGCCCACTGGACCGCCGGATACAGGAGGAAAGGGAACCCAGAAGGGACATTGCTTTCCTGAGGGACATGGTGGGGTTATTGGCAGCGTTTAGGATCTGATAGTGTAGGCAGACGGCATTCCTGTTTCTCAGAATCTAGAATCAGGCCTAAAAATTACTGAATTCTCATCGGCTGTAACCGAGATTTTTTGATATTAAGCAGCCAACCTAACCGCTCTAGGGCCGACATTGCCCTCTGTAGCTGTTCCTTACAATGTTTTGCCGTTTTCCCTATAATCAGGAAGTCATCTATGTAGGGGACTACTAGAATGTTAGATTCACGTAGATGGGCCATAACTTCCGCCACCACTTTAGTAAACCCCCGGGGAGCGACTGCCACCCCAAAGGGGAGGGCCGCATATTGGAAATGTTCAACTGACCCATTTAACTGAACCGCTACTCTGAGGAAGCGCTGATGGGCTGTATGAATGGGTATATGGTAGTATGCATCTTTTAAATCTAACACCACCATAAAGCAGTTTTGAAACAACAACTTTATTGTTGAATTGATTGTTTCCATTTTGAACGGCCGTATAACCAAGAAATCGTTTGAGGGACTTGAGATTAATTATAGTCCTAAAGGAGCCGTCTGGCTTGCGGACCAGGAACAGAGGGGAGTAGAAACCTTTCCCCCTTTCTCCCTCTGGAACCATAGTCAGGACTTTCTTGTGGCAAAGCTCATGAACCTCGGCCTCCAGGGCAGCTTGTTCTGATGTGGAAGACCTGAGAGGGGTGACCTTAAATCGATCTAGGGGAACCCGGGTGAACTCTAGTCGTAAACCCGCAGCTATCACCCCCAGTATCCAGTTGCTGCTAGAGATCAGCGACCAGGCTGGGTAGAAGGCAGCTAGTCTCCCCCCACAGCATCTAGTCATTGGGGTGGTTTTTTAGTGTCACGTGATGGACATTCCTGGCGCCCCCCTTTTTTTTTTTGTCAACAGGACCAGGGATTCCCAGCCAGTCTCCCATGCCGGTACTGGCCCGGCCTCAAGCTGCTTAACGGCTGCGCTCTGACGAGGGCATGCACATTCAGCTTAGAACGGCTGTTGACCCGAACATGAAACCTGTACCTCTCCTCCTTTTGTCGTCCCATCTGCCCTGATCTCTGGACGGCCTTCTATGGAAATATCCTTTCCTGGTGAAGGGGCGTCTATAAGAAGGATTCGGGAGGCTGGGGAACTTTTTATCGTTCCCGGCTTTCTCTAAAAGTTCGTCCAGGACGGGGCCAAACAGATATTCCCCTCATATGGAATGGAGCAGAGTCGTGACCTGGCCTGGATATCTCCTGGCCAGCATTTTAACCAGAGGGCCCTTCGAGCTGCGATTGATAACCCAGCTGATCTAGCCGCCATCCTTGCCGAGTCTGCTGAGGCATCAGCCAAGAAAGCCGCAGCACTCTGGATGATCGGTAGAGTTTTCCGAATGGATGCTCTTGGGCCTCCGTCCTTCAGATGGGAATCTAGTTGATCTAGCCAGACCATCACGGATCTGGCTATACAAGATATGTTCCCTTTAGAAAGGAATCCGCTTTTTTATCCAGCGGGTCTTTTAAGGAGGCCATATCATCGAACGGTATGGAGGACTTTTTGGAGGCTTTGGCTACTGCCGCGTCCAGCTTAGGGGCCTTATCCCATCTGTTTACCACTGGGTCATCAAATGGGTACCTCCGTTTGAAGGCAGGTGGTAAGGAGCCCCTTTTTTCGGGTCTCTTCCATTCCCTTCCTTATTTAATGGAAAAGCTTTTGTGTCTCCTGGGATCTAGACCTCCGAACATTACCTGTGCCGAAAGCTCTGGCTTTGAGTCTGCTACTGCCATGGTGGACCTTATTGCTTTAACTAGCTTGTCCATCTGGTCTAATGGGAAGCAGAATCGGCTTGAGTCTTCATCCGAAGAGGATGAAGTGGAGGCCGGGGAATCCGAGGAGTAATTGTTCCTAGGGGCAGCTGAGGACTCCGACCCTGAGAAACTAAATTCTCTCCCCCTAGAAGAGTCCCTTTTAGATAGGGCTTTCATCTCTGTCCCTGTAAGGATGGGGGAGAGTGTAAGGGCCTGCTATGCCTGGGCCCCCGTCCCCTTCCAACCCCTACCGTCTGTCGCACACATGGCTGACATAGTCTTTTGGGGTGGCCGTCTGGTAAGGGGCAACTACAGAGCGCACATTCCCTGTGCTTCTGTTTTACCGTAGCTTTCCTCCCCTGCGAAACCAGCATAAGGGAACACTGCATCAGGGTACATTCACGGAGATCTCTTACCCATGCAGATGAGGCAGGTACCGGATCACGGAGGGAGGCAGGGGGAATCCTTTAGACTGGAGGAACTTCTGCGGCTCTGCTCACTCGTCCGCTTCCACTCGTATGAGGCTTCACCGAGGCCTCCTTCTGTGGGTGCTCCTGCACGTCCTGCTGCTCTATGGGGGTTCTGTCATATCCATCGCTGGGCCTTCAGAAGCACCCCGGCAGCATCACCTCCTGCCCTTTAAGGCCTCCCAGTATCCGGTCAGCAGGGCACTGGCGCGGCACCTTCCCCAGGAACCCTCCCGCGACCTTCCCCCGCATGATCCGTCCCCCCCACCGCCTCGGGTACCGCGCGTCCCCCCGGATCGCCGCGCACACGCGGCGCACACTAGGAAGGCGGCCGGCACCTGAATTCCGGTTTTGGCGTTCCCGGCCCAGCCCCTTCCGCCGCGTCACTTCCGCCGCGCGTCAGAGGCCGTGGGAGCGCGCGGAAAGGAGCCGGCACGGCGTCCCCGGTATGCCCGCCGCCCCCATGCGCGCCAGCCTGCGCTTGCCGACCGGACGCAACCGCCGACCCGGCCGGAGGGGGTTTGAGACCGGACCCCGGGGGGAGACGCATCAGGAGGGGCCTGCATACATACCTGGTGCCCGCATTCTGGAGACGGCTGTCCACCGGACCCTTTGCTCCGCCTGCTCTAACCACTGCCGTGGCGACCTACCCGGCCCCACCGTGGCGCTTCCAGGTACCCCGAGCTTGACCGAGGTAGGAGATCCCCCCACTGAGTCGGTCAGCCGGCCTGGGAATCCCTCGACGACTCCATGATGGACGATCTGAAGGAAGTCCCGTCCTCTAGGAACAGGAAACCAACTGATGCGTGGGAGAGGTGCCGCCCTTTTGTATCTGTAGGTTTCCTGTTCCTGAAGGGCGGATCCCCTCTCTCAGGTGGTGCTGTCATGGACGACCGATAAAAACTGGAGATAAACCTTCATAAACCGAGGTCTATGACTTTCCTAGACATTACAGAGCAATTTCTTGTTGGACATAAACCAGGTACAGCTGAGCTTCGTCAAAGCGTAATAAAAGGTGAGCATGCCCGACTTGCTCCATTTAAGTTTCTGCAAAACCCTATCCTGAGATCCATGGGATTGTGATGGTCCCAGGAGTCAAACTCCCAGCAATCAATAAGTTATCACCTATTCCAAGGGTAGGTCAGTCTACAAACACTGTACAAACCCTTTAAAAAGTGAGATGATACCGAATCCAAAATGAGGTCTAAACGGTATAGTTTCTCCTTGTGGACAGCGCCAAGCCAGTGTACGGAGACTTGTAGGCCATGCAATGCTTCTCTAGAAATTTAAATGTGAAAATAGACTCTTAATAGAAGAACAGGACAAGAACTCTAGTGCCAACTATTGGAGGTAGCATTCTCCTTAGACCACTTCTAAGAGGCCTCTCACCCTGCAAACTAGTTATCCTGCTTTGCACTGCTGAGGGGCAAATACCCCCAAAACGTGTCTGAAAATGAAGTTCCTGGCAAGACGACTTATGTTACATGATGTGGCAAAGACATTCAATGACTATCAGAAGCTCATTCCCACTTCTATTAATGCATCCCCACTACCGCCACAGCTATTTAATAGTCAAGTATCACTTCTTAATTCCGTACCCCATCTCCCTACCATCATCCCATAGCACTACCATACAAAACTGCTAAACTTGGCATGCAATTTTACTTATTTACTAGAAGATTTTCTTTATTTAAACTGCTGGAACGCATGTGCTGTGCGCCGTGGAACGCATGGCCATATTCTTCCTGTTTGGCACTTCCCGTCTCCCAGATCTATTGACCGCCTCATTTTAGAACCGCCCCCTTTTTCCTTTTAAACCCACATGTTACTATGCTGTGTTAGAAGAGCGGTGGAATCCTCGTCTAAAGGCACGACTGCCCTACTCATCTGCGCTGTCACGGTAAATACACTGCGCTATGATATACATTTAGCTCCTGTATATGGCGGTACTATTTCTACCCCTTCCCTAATTATAACGGCCTTTCCCCTTGTACAGTTCACAGCTTGCTATTCATGCTGAGAGATGGATCTCCCTAGTAAGTACACTCTCTATTTCCCACATATAGCTCACAGCAAGCAAGTACAGTATCTGCCTCACTCCATTGCATCTTTCGCTTTAGATGTTAAGAGTACAACAGACTCATCTGTCAGATGTTTATCTGCTTGCTGCATACTTAAAACTCCACGGTATGTCACACACTCCTATGGAGTGCGCTATTTTTCTATCCCCCCCTTTTTTACCCCCCGGACTTGATTAAGGGCTGTGTGTGCTCCCGGTCATTATCTGCGTTCAATATATTTTTCATGTATATGACCTTGTGATTGTATTTTGTATATGGTTATATTCCACTTTTATTTTCAGTTCTATTTTAATTTTTTTCTTAGTTTTCACATGATATTTGATCTGTTGTAATTTTATTTATCCTTGTAGTAACTGAAGAAGGTCACATCGACCAAAACGTTTTCTTGTGTACTACGATAAATCCTCTTGCAAACGCCTTTAAGTTGAGGGCTAGGTTTATACTTACTGTTTTAAAACGGTACTAGTCGCAAAATATTTTTTGCAACTATGAGTTGCACAAAACTTTTATGACTTTTAAAAAAATAAAGACAAAAAAAAAAAACTGGCGATAAACCTTCATAAACAGAGGCCTATGACTTCCTAGACATCACAGACCAACTTCTTGTTGGACATAAACCAGGTACAGCTCAGCTTTGTCAAAGCGTAATAAAGTGTGAGAACACCCGACTTCTGATCCATTTAGAATCATAGAATCGTAGAGTTGGAAGGGACCTCCTGGGCCATCTGGTCCAACCCCCTGCTCAAAGCAGGATTCGCCAAATCATCCCAGTCAGATGTCTGTCCAGCCTCTGTCCATTGAAGGAGAACTCACCACTTCTCGTGGCAGCCTGTTCCACTCATTGATCACTCTGTCAAAAAGTTTTTTCTAATATCTAATCTGTGTCTTTTCTAATATCTAATCTGTGTCTCCTCCCATTCAGTTTCATCCCATTGCTTCTAGTCTTACCTTGTGCAAATGAGAATAAAGTTGATCCTTCTACAATGTGACAGCCCTTTAGATATTTGTAGACAC
>NW_027362308.1:0-33950 GCF_039654945.1 Dendrobates tinctorius | reverse complement strand
CAAATTAAGTAATTTTTTGTTTTGTCTTTCATTTTGTACTGTTGGATTTTGTGCAAAATTCATTAAAATCTGGCTCATGTTTTATGAATTGTCAAAAATGCAAGAATGGCTATTTTTATTGCTTTGATTGCTTATTTTTAGAGAAAATAGTTGTACGATCATTTTCAATATGTTGTAACATGTTGCACACAAGTGTTCAACTGCACAAACAAAATTAGGCCTTTTCAACATTTCAGTTTTTTGACGTCAGTTGAAATCTGTAGAGAGAGAGAGAGAATATTGCAGCATGTGCGATTTTCATCTGTAAGTTGGATTGTGATCAGCCATGCTAGTCAAGTGTGTCCATCAAAAAAACTTTCAAGATTTTTGTGGACTGACAGAATGGAGAAGATGGATAAGGTTTTTGTGTCCATTTTTTCCACATCTGAGACAATCAGAGCACACTCTGAACAAAATCTGAACACACTCTGATCACACTCTGAACGCACTCTGAACAGAATCTGAACACACTCTGAACACACCGTGAACACACTCTAAATGCACTCTAAACACACGCTGACCTCACTCTGATCACACTCTGAACACACTGTGAACACACTCTGAACAGAATCTACACACTCTGAACGCACTGTGAACACACTCTAAACACACTGTGACCAAACTCTGGACACATTCTGAACACACTCTAAACACACTCTGAATGCACTCTGAATGCACTCTGATCACACTCTGAACACACCGTGAACACACTCTGAACAGAATCTAAACACACTCTGAACACAATCTAAACACACTCTGAACGCACTCTGAACAGAATCTGAACACACTCTGAACACACCGTGAACACACTCTGAACACACCGTGAACACACTCTAAATGCACTCTAAACACACTCTGACCGCATTCTGATCACACTCTGAACACACTCTGAGCAGAATCTAAACACACTCTGAACGCACTGTGAACACACTCTAAACACACTGTGACCAAACTCTGGACACATTCTGAACACACTCTGAACACACTCTAAACACACTCTGAATGCACTCTGATCACACTCTGAACACACCGTGAACACACTCTGAACAGAATCTAAACACACTCTGAACACAATCTAAACACACTCTGAACGCACTCTGAACAGAATCTGAACACACTCTGAACACACCGTGAACACACTCTGAACACACAGTGAACACACTCTAAATGCACTCTAAACACACGCTGACCACATTCTGATCACACTCTGAACACACTCTGAGCAGAATCTAAACACACTCTGAATGCACTCTGATCACACTCTGAACACACCGTGAACACACTCTGAACACAATCTAAACACACTCTGAACACACTCTGAGCAGAATCTAAACACACTCTGAACACACTCTGAGCAGAATCTAAACACACTCTGAACGCACCGTGAACACACTCTAAATGCACTCTAAACACACGCTGACCGCATTCTGATCACACTCTGAACACACTCTGAGCAGAATCTAAACACACTCTGAACGCACTGTGAACACACTCTAAATGCACTCTAAACACACGCTGACCGCATTCTGATCACACTCTGAACACACTCTGAGCAGAATCTAAACACACTCTGAACGCACTCTG
Organism: Dendrobates tinctorius; assembly: GCF_039654945.1. Taxonomy (NCBI): domain Eukaryota; kingdom Metazoa; phylum Chordata; class Amphibia; order Anura; family Dendrobatidae; genus Dendrobates; species Dendrobates tinctorius. The sequence continues at coordinate 32,327 of NW_027362308.1, read as the reverse complement.
AACACATTCTGAATAGAATCTGAAAACACTCTGATCACACTCTGATCACACTGTGAACACACTCTGTTTAAACTCTGATTAGAGTGTGATTAGCACTGTATACAGTAATTGGACTGATTTTCTTAGAAGACGGAGAATATGTTTGTGTGACTCTAACCTAATACTTCAGCCACAGGTGTAGCAGAGCACAATTTGTCCTTGAACATTTGTGGCACTCCAGTGACTTTTACATACAACGTGACGTAAGCCTAAAATTTAATAAATGATAAACTCGGCGCTGCTCCATGTATATTCTCCGGGATGTCACCATGCCAACTTTTACTAGCTTTATGTACAAAACATGCTTTTGCTTGTTTGCAGTCACATTGTACAATGATTTAGTTTGCAGTTTCTGGCCACAATATGCAGGTAAGTATAAAACTGACAATATTCAATTGCATCACTGTACAAGTAGCAGAATAGAGTGTAACTTCCAGCATTCACAGCTTCACCCAGGCATATGGCACTTGCATCAGGGGTCTCACCCACTGGTGGACAGAAAAGAGCCCACTGTGCAAGAGCATTACATGAGCCCTGTGCGGTGCAATAGCTCATCATCGTGCACAATCCCATCTGCTCGGAGGTTAGTGGTGGCCCCCTTACCTGTTGGACCCCTGGTTGCACCAATGATCTGTTTGAAGTAGGGTAGACTTAATATAAAAGCACGGCATTCTATAGTGAAATAATATCTAATACATTTCCTTTAACCGGTACTGTAACTTCACTGCAAAATCTCCGACAGGGCCCCCACCAGTCAGGGCCTCTAATAGTATTAGTCTTCTCTAATGACCCCCGTAAAGTCTAAGACATAAGTGTAACTACAACCCCTGAACTCACGATAGTTACACCCCTGCATGTGATCGCCTAAATGGCGTGTGATTTTAATTATTTCCATATTGGATATAATTTCTACTGGTTATAGTAATAATTCTGTTTTTTTTTTTAATACTTTGCTCTAATATTTAACTTTATTTTATGTCCGATATTAATATAATAGCTTAAAAATTACGAAAAAAAATGGTATTTTCTAACGGACACAAGACAAAAGGTAAACCCGGATTATTTTAAGTTAAGATAATTGAAAAGTTCTAGTTAAATGACTAATTCAGCTCTGCTACATCTATGAATGGCGTTGTGGCAGTGATATACAGTGGTGTCCTTGTTCTGGTGTAACAGGTGTGTCAGCGCTCATGGCAGGTAGGACAGGTGATCCCGGCCAGAAGCTGATCACAGCGTTATGTAGAAGGTAGAAGGTTCCTTACTTGTCTTTTCTCGCCACTCGGGGTGAAGAAGACTTCTTCTATGTATGTTCCATAATTTTCAGTCCGTCTTCTGGATTTGAATGTGAAATGAATCTGACTTGCGCGAGCCGCCTGCAGTTTGCATGACCTCTCCTAATGAGGGACTGGAGCTGGTGACACCGAGAATTAAGGCATCACGTGACCAGACATGGAAATAAATTCTTTCATTCTTCCTAGACCTACAATGCGTGACTCTTTACCTGCAGGGCGAGAGAGGCTTAACTATTGCCGGACTGGTTTAGTCACATAGACTCTGCAGGTAGGTGGGCTTCTGGCAGACACTGCAGATTGTGTTGGGGGAGTGGGACAAAAGGAAGGGGGTCTGAGGATTTTTCACAAAGAACTCACTGAACAATACAGACCAAGACAGGTGAGAGTAACAGGAGACGATTCATGTAAATCATTTTCTGCAAACTTTCGAAAAGGTTAAAACGCTGGGCAATACTAGTTTTGTGTTAGATACACAACAAATAAAATAAGTACTGAAAACGTCACCAATTTTCTAAGTAGATATATTTCTACAGGTGCTGTTGACATGAAATTCTCACCAGATGTCGGTAACAAGCCATCCAATCCACACAAAAAAAAAAAACCATAGATGTCCATAAACTAAATTATGTGTAAGGGCAGGTTCACACTAGCGTATAACTCTGCCAAATGGATAGCACTCAACCCAATGTTATACTATGGGGCAGTGGAGATAGAGTGCGTCTCATAATCAGATGACGCACACCCATACAAGTCTATGGGCGCATGTGAAACATCTCGCTGCACTTGGATGTCATCTGAGTGCAGTTCAATTTGTGAGTACATAGAGAATGGAGAATAGGGAGAAATTAAGTTCTCAGTCTTTTCATCAGCTATGAGAGAATCAGATCCCAGTAAGATGACACTCAGCTCAAACTCTGACGGAGTTTTAGTCGAGTGTCATTAGCATATTCAGTCCAATTTTCTCGAATATACGGAAATGTCAGCATGCCCTAATAATGAGAAATGACATGGGGAAAAAGTACTGAACATAAGAAAAAAGAGAGGTGCAAAAAGCCATGGAAAGTCATGACACCAGCTGAAATCTATCAGTAATTAGAAAGCAATCCTGCCAAATAGTGAAATATGGTGTCAGCTGGTTCAACTGATGACCAATAAAAGGTTTGTCATTACCAAGGTGCCCCACAAGAAACATCTCATGATGGGTAAAACCAGTGAGCTGTCTCAAGACCTTTGCAACCTTAATGCTAAATAACGGTGTGGGGAAGGTGACTTGGCGGATGGACTTGACTGGAGGAAGAAGGGATGGTTTGTGCACTGTAGACGGATATTTGTAATGACAGAAGGGAAACAGCTGGGGAAAATGGAATAGGAGTGCAATACCTAGATTTGACCACAAGATGACAGAGGGGAGCGTGAGAACAGGACTTGTCAGCAGCTTAGGCCTCTTTCACACATCCGTCTGTCACCATCAGTCAAAATCCGCCGTTTTGCTAAAAAAAGGATCTGCCAATTTTCTTGGCGGATCCGTTTTTTTCCTATTGAGTTGCATTGCCGGCGGATCTTGACGGATGGTCATCCGTTGGACCCGTTTTTATACGGATCCGCCAAAATTTTGGCGTCCGCCAACTTGCCCGGACGAACAACGAAATGTTTTTTTGGCCGGGCGGATCCGCATTTTACAGTGCGCATGCCCGGAGGATTGACTCAGCCGGAAATTTAACCCTAAACTCAGTTCTGGTGGCTGAAGAAATTCTCTCTCTCTCTCCTTTTCCGGGCATGGTTTCCTTTAAATTTCTGCCTTATCCGGATCCGTCAAAATAACCGTCCGGTGACACCCGTTTGTTTAAATCCGCCAACGGATCCGTTTTCCGCCATTTTGGTGGATTTCAACTGAGCTAAAAAGCGGATGTGTAAAACAGGCCTTAGGGCTACGGAAACGCTTAGTCATGGGGGGGCGGGGAGATAGGAATCCAGGAGGGAAATTCCCAAGGAAGGGGATAAATAGGACAGGACAGGGATCCAGGCTAGGCTAGTCCTGGGAGGAGCAGACTCAGTACGGAGGATTGACAACGGTGGAGAGCTCGACCAGGGGACTGATAGGAAGAGACAGTCAGGGGGATGGCCCTGACACAAAGAACCGCAGGACAGACGAGGCCCTGGTGTTAGGAACGGCGGAACCCATTATATAAAAATATAAATAAAGTGCGTTCGCTGCTCTGGGTCCACCGTGCAGTAGGTGATATAACCGCTGCTAGATGGTGGCAGAGACAATATGGTGATTATGCACACGGGTTAAACTTCACCCGAAGTGTGCAGGACGGGCTCTGTTCACACCCAGAGGTACCGTAACAAAAAACACAAAACACTGAACCTGTTTGTGACACAGGCTTCAGGTAGAATACACACAGGACGGTAAAAGGTCACAGGAGTAGTCCAAGATGGCGGTACTAAATCCTTCTAGACCTACCGTTGTTATCAGAGAATATAACGTCGCAGCCGCTAATGCTCAAAGAGCTGCTAAAGCATGGCAGCGTGGAAACTGCCGCTGGATGACACCGCTATGTCGCAAGCACGATGTCGGACGCTAGCAGCTGTGGTAATGGAACAATAGCGCGCCGGTACTGGTAGTAACTCAATCCCTCACACAGTCGTAATATCAAAGGGTAGGGGTTTCAAATGAGTCATTCACCAGATCATGCATCCATCAACAAACACACAGCAGCATGACTATACTAGCGCATGGCGGAACGGCCATGTGCGCTTTTTATAGCAGCTGGGATCTTCTGGAAGCTTCCAGACCTCCGAGATGGACCAATGAGATCCGGAGCAGGACCTGAGCACATGACTCCCGATCTCCAATGGGAGACGTCTCATGAGCATGCTCAGAAGGCAGATGGAAGAACTTAGCCTCTGGAGAGATCTGCTGCAAGGCAATCTCTTCTGCAATTTCCTCTGTAGTAGATAAGGAGCAGGAGACTGCAGAATGTGAGGGTCTGGATTCCTGCTTATTAACCACAGAAATCGGACTCCTAGCACCCGGGGGTACCGATTGGACGACGACTGCAGACTGGTGAAGCGCTGGTGGTAGATAGGCCTAGGGCAGCCGCAGCGAAAGATCCGCGAGGAACGTCACTATGACTGAAGGAGGGTGAAGGTACCCGAGCCTGAATACGGAGAGCTGTAAAGGAGCTGCGGTGTATGGCTACGGTCATCAGGAGGACGGCCAATAAACTCGGACCTGTTGCAACCAAAATCTGCCTCCATCTCGTGTCTGTGTCGTCTGATCGCGGTAAGCAGTGGACCACCTCCCAATCCGGCCCATTACCACATTTGGCGTAGTCGGCAGTATCGCCGCCGCCAATACTACAACTTCAGCGGCAAGCCTGCGACAGAAGAAATCAAAAGGACTTGAGTTTCTTTACCTGTGGAATACAAATTTGAGACTTTTTTCTGGATCATTGGCTGTCATCAGAGGATCCGGGGTGGTACAAAAATCGGACAAAATGGCTGTGATACTCCAGCGTCAGGAAGAGGCACAGGCGTTTGCAGCTGTACTGGACGATCTGGGGCCATCTCAAATCAACCCCCGGGGGGAGCAGTGTACATCTGGAGACTGCCGCCCCCTCATGCTGGACCCTGGAAGATGGGTGGAGAAGCCGACCACCGCCCCATCCAAGAACGGGAGTGGCCTAGGTAGGAAGACCGGCTGCGGCTGTTTGGCACCATTCGACTGCTGTACACAGGATGGAATGCGACGCTGCAGCTGCCGTGGTCTCGGATGCATGGAACGGCGGTGGCGTCAGGAGGTCGAATCTCGTTGGGAGTCCTGCCCATGGGAGCCACTGACAGCACCCTAGACATCGGTTGGAGAAGAGGAGTGACTGCGGTCCCTGCTCGAGAAGTCGCCTAAGAAATCTCCTGGGAACCTCCCCGCGGGACCAACGAGCCTGGAGGCTAGCCCTGCCAGATGGCAGGGTGAAGATCGGAGGCTGCGGAAGGAGCTGCGGGGTGACTTGTCGGAGGCCGCGGCGCCGGGAAAGGTGAGAGGTCCCCCGGCCCAGCCGGCGGCTCCGCAACTGGCCCCTGCCACGCGGCCTTCCCGCGTGGCCTCCTGTTTTCCCATGGGCCCAGCTGCGGAGTGCTTTGAGGCCTCCGCCAGGCCGAGCAATGCCTCTGCCCGTGTCCCCGAGCCACCCCGCCCGGTGGCACCACATCCTGTGTCGCCGGTGCGGAGCCCACCTGTGGCCGTCCCTGCCATGCTCCACCTTGAGGCGGCGGCCTATCCACCGAAGCCTGCCGCCACCCCGGTCCCACTCCATTTCCCCGCGGTGGCCGGGTTGCCAGCCTCCATGGCCTATCCACTGGCAGCTGCGGCCATCGCTGTTCCATTTTCGGCTGCGGACTGTTTGCCGGAACCCGGGGCTGCTCCAGCCTTGCCTGTGGCCTCCTTGCCAGTGACGGCGGTCGCCTCGGCCCCGTCTGCGACTCCAGTTGCGGCCTGCCCTGCGGCCACGTCTACTTCATCCCCAGAGCCGGCTGTGGCCCACTTGGGCTCTGTGGCCTACCCACCGGGACCCGCGGCAGCCCCCGCCCGTTGCCCAGCCCCAGCGGCTGCTGGGCCACCGGAATATGTGGCTGCCTCTGCCCCACTCTCGACCCCCGGCCACGTCCCGCCCACCGGACACCGCGGCCTACACCGGACCCTCCGTTTGGGTTGCAGAGGTCATACAGAAGAAGAAGGCCAGAGAGCGGGAGGTCTGGGGCCTGCTCCATGAAAAATGAGAGGCTGGCATGGCGGCTCCACGATCCACCGGGCGACTCGTGTACACCAACCTGGAGAAGGGATACGGGTTCATTCGGGACCTCGCAACCGGCCACAAGGTATACATCAATGTGACTTCCATCCGTCACTGCCGGGCTTTGCGGGAGGGGGACTTGGTGTCCTATTATAAGGAGTACTCTCCCCGCAGCTACTACGCGGTAGCCATGATCACCGAACCCGAAGGCCCCGAGCCCCCCGTAATGAAGGACCCCCAAAGACACTCCCAGAATCCCGGGAGCTCCACGGCTGTGGAGCCCCTTGCTACTGGCGGAACACTGGCTATCAGGAGATGGCCCGGACTACAGGGATTTCGATGCACCATTGTGCAGGCCAGAGGACAGTTCAACGTCCAAGATAAGGGGCATGTTTGTTGTTTATTACTTGCTCCTGATAGAGCGGGGATGCAGGGGAGGAAGTGCTCATGTTAAAGGAAGGGGGAGTACTCGTGTTCTGTTTGAAATGTTATGGTTAAAGAAAAAGGGGTAACTCCTGTTGAGTTACTCCTAGCGTAAATAAAGCAAAGGTAGCTGTATATACGGTATACCAAAAGTTGGTTTAACGTGTAGTATGTATAAGAATGTGCAATAGGTCCCGGGTACAGGGTAGGATAAAAACGCTGACCATGACTCTTTTTTAAAATTGAAGGACAAAAAGACGGAAGAGAGTGAACAGTAGTGACAGTAGTCCATCAGCCAGGTCCCCGACACCATGGACACCCCAAAAGGATAGGCGGGCGCTAACGATGACCTGGTAGGCGAAAGGCCTCGGTTATGGCGTTCCAGACAGTTGAGGGTAACAGAAGGGGAGAGTAGTGGGAGGTACACGCCGTAGAGTAGTCCGGGTGGACCTAGCCAACCTGAAAGAAGTTGTCATGTGGCGTGCGCGCCGGCGAGTAGCAGTAGGCTGCTCGGAGCATGGTGCTCTTGGTTTGGTTCGGCCCCCCATGTGTGGCGGGTTTGGCCCAACAACCGGTCCGACAACAGACAGTGGGTAAGCTTTAGGACGACGAAGGTAGGGAGTACGATTGTCGGGGACGACAATAGACAAAGGAAGGGGGAGTGTGGGAAAGGTGACTTGACGGACGGACTTGACTGGAGGAAGAAGGGACGGTTTGTGCACTGTAGACGGATATTTGTAATGACAGAAGGGAAACAGCTGGGGAAAAAGGAATAGGAGTGCAATACCTAGATTTGACCACAAGATGGCAGAGGGGAGCGTGAGAACAGGACTTGTCAGCAGCTTAGGGCTACGGAAACACTTAGTCATGAGGGGCGGGGAGATAGGAATCCAGGAGGGAAATTCCGGAGGAAGGGTATAAATAGGACAGGACAGGGTTCCAGGCTAGGCTAGTCCTGGGAAGAGCTCAGGAGGACAAGACTCAGTACGGAGGACTGACAATGGTGGAGAGCTCGACCAGGGGACTGATAGGAAGAGACAGTCAGGGGGGTGGCCCTGACGCAAAGAACCGCAGGACAGATGAGGCCCTGGGGGTACCAATTGGACGACGACCTTGGACTGGTGAAGCACTGGCGGTAGATAGGCCTAGGGCAGCCCCAGCAAAAGATCCGTGAGGAACTTCACTACGACTGAAGGAAGGTGAAGGTACCCAGGCCTGAATACGGAGAGCTGTAAAGCAGCTGCGGTGTATGGCTACGGTCGTCAGGAGGATGGCCAATAAACTCAGACCTGTTGCAACAAAAATCTGCCTCCGTCTCGTGTCTGTGGCGTCTGATCGCGGTAAGCAGTGGACCACTCCCCAATCCGGGCCATTACCACAACATACTGATAGCATTGGTTACAGAAGGATTTCTATACTGTAGAAGGTTCCAGTGAGCACAGTTGGGACAATAATCCAGAGGAGGAAAGATCATAATTTCACCATAAACCACCCATGAACAGGTGCTCCCATAAGATTTAAAACAGAGGGGTTAAAATTAGAGTTGAGCGATACCGTCCGATACTTCAAAGTATCGTATCGGATGGTATCGGCCGATCTTTAAAAAAAGTATCGGTATCGCCGATTCCGATACCGGAAGTCCCATTCAAGTCTATGGGACTTCCGGTATCGGAATAAGAAAAACCCTTTCCTGCCCTTGTACAGCCTCTCTGGGGTCTGTACGGGCCTTTCGGGGGGCTGTGCCGGCCTGCCAGGGGGTCTGTGCAGGCTCCGGTGGTCTGTGCCGGCCTGCCGGTGGTCTGTGCAGGCTCCGGGGGGCTGTGCCGGCCTGCCGGGGGGCTGTGCAGGCTCCGGGGGGCTGTGCCGGCCTGCCGGGGGGCTGTGCCGGCCTGCTGGTGGGCTGTGCCGGCCTGCCGGTGGGCTGTGCAGGCATCGTCCGATGGGACTACAAGTCCCATCGGGCGATGCCTGCTACCATGACAGTGATTGACACATTAGCCAATGATGGGACAGTAGTAGTCCCATCATCCGGCTAATGTGTTAAATGTAAAAAAAAAATAAAAAATTACATGCTACATACATACTACATGCATGCTACATACATACTACATGCTACATACATACTACATATATACTACATGCATGCTACATACATACTACATGCTACATACATACTACATATATACTACATGCATGCTACATACTACATGCTACATACATACTACATATATACTACATGCATGCTACATACATACTACATGCTACATACATACCACATACATACTACATATATACTACATGCATGCTACATACATACTACATATATACTACATGCATGCTACATACATACTACATGCATGCTACATACATACTACATGCTACATACATACCACATACATGCTACATATATACTACATGCATGCTACATACATACTACATATATACTACATGCATGCTACATACATACTGCATGCTACATGCATGCTACATACATACTACATACATACTACATGCTACATACATACCACATATATACTACATACATACAATACATTCATACAATACATACATAGACATACAGTACATATAACATAGAGTAACATACTTACCAATACTTGTCACATTGTTCCCCGAAGCCATTGTCGTCTACGGAATAAATATTAACATAACAAACCACAAAAATACTCACCCACGATCCGAAGCAGTCCACGAGTGTGTCCCACGACGATCTTGGGTAGAGAACTGCAGCATCAGATGATGCTGCCGTTCTCTACGGGCTGCAGGAATCCAATGACGGAAGGTAGGTATCCTTCCGCACTGTATTCCTCCACCACTTAAAAAAAAAAAAAGTCCCTAGTCTCACTTTATGCCATTGCTGTGTGGGAAATTCCCACGCATGTATGTAGCATGCATGTAGTATATATGTAGTATGTATGTAGCATGCATGTAGTATATATGTAGTATGTATGTGGTATGTATGTAGCATGTAGTATGTATGTAGCATGCATGTAGTATATATGTAGTATGTATGTAGCATGTAGTATGTAGCATGCATGTAGTATATATGTAGTATGTAGTATGTATGTAGTATGTATGTGGTATGTATGTAGCATGTAGTATGTATGTAGCATGCATGTAGTATGTATGTAGTATGTATGTAGTATGTATGTAGCATGCATGTAGTATGTATGTAGCATGCATGTAGTATATATGTAGTATGTATGTAGCATGCATGTAGTATATATGTAGTATGTATGTGGTATGTATGTAGCATGTAGTATGTATGTAGCATGCATGTAGTATATATGTAGTATGTATGTAGCATGTAGTATGTAGCATGCATGTAGTATATATGTAGTATGTAGTATGTATGTAGTATGTATGTGGTATGTATGTAGCATGTAGTATGTATGTAGCATGCATGTAGTATGTATGTAGTATGTATGTAGTATGTAGTATGTATGTAGCATGCATGTAGTATATATGTAGTATGTATGTAGCATGCATGTAGTATGTATGTAGTATGTATGTAGTATGTATGTAGTATGTATGTAGCATGCAGTATGTATGTAGCATGTATGTAGTATATATGTAGTATGTATGTAGCATGCATGTAGTATGTATGTAGCATGTATGTAGTATGTATGTAGTATATATGTAGTATGTAGTATGTATGTAGCATGCATGTAGTATGTATGTAGTGTTTTTTTTTTTTTTTTTTAACATTTAACACATTAGCCGGATGATGGGACTACTACTGTCCCATCATTGGCTAATGTGTCAATCACTGTCATGGTAGCAGGCCCCCGGACATCAGCACAGCCCCCCGGCAGGCCGGCACAGCCCCCCGGCAGGCCGGTACAGACCCCCACAGGGTGCACAGACCACCGGCAGGCCGGCACAGCCCCCCGGCAGGCCGGTACAGACCCCGGGCAGTCCACACAGCCCCCCGGCAGGCCGGCACAGCCCCCCGGCAGGCCGGCAGAGACCCCCGGAAGGCCCGAAATGACAGCGCATCATGATGCGCACACACCGCGCATCATGATGACGTCAGGCCGTCAATCAACTGAACTTCCGATTCCGATGCCGAATTCCGATATTGAAAAAATATCGGAAGTCGGTATCGGAATTCCGATACAGCAAGTATCGGCCGATACCCGATACTTGCGGTATCGGAATGCTCAACACTAGTTAAAATAATTATCAGTAGAGTTGTCCAAGAGCCAAGCACGACCTGTGTAAACCTACAGAAAGACCTGGAATCAGCAGATACAAGTGTTTAAAAGAAAACATAAAAAATGTGCTAAACATCCATGGCCTGTATGCATGCTCACCATGAATTTCCCACGCAGCAATGGCATAAAGTGAGACTAGGGACTTTTTTTTTTTTTTTTTAAAGTGGTGAAGGAATACAGTGTGGAAGGATACCTACCTTCCGTCATTGTATTCCTGGAGCTGGTAGAGAACGGTAGCATCAGCTGATGCTGCTGTTCTCCACGCAAGATGGACGTGGGACCCTCGTGGACTTCTGCGGATCGGGGTAAGTATATTGGTGTTTTTTTATTTTGATATTTATTCCTCAAGGGGACAATGGCTTCGGGGATCAAAGTGACAAGTGACGGTGAGTATGTACTCTATGTTATATGTACTGTATGTCTATATGTATGTATTGTATGTAGTATATATGTATGTTGCATGCATGTAGTATATATGCAGTATATATGTAGTATGCATGTTGCATGCATGTGGTATGTAGCATGTATGTAGTATGTAGCATGTATGTATGTTGCATGTATGTAGCATGTAGTGTGTATGTATGTAGCATGTATGTAGTGTGTATGTTGCATGTATGTAGCATGTAGTGTGTATGTTGCATGTATGTAGCATGTAGTGTGTATGTTGCATGTATGTAGCATGTAGTATGTATGTTACATGTAGTATATATAGTATATATGTAGTATGCATGTTGCATGCATGTAGTATATATGTTGTATGGAGGAGGAGGAAAGATCATAATTTCACCATAAACCACCCATGAACAGGTGCTCCCATAAGATTTAAAACAGAGGGGTTAAAATAATTATCAGTAGAGTTGTCCAAGAGCCAAGCACGACCTGTGTAAACCTACAGAAAGACCTGGAATCAGCAGATACAAGTGTTTAAAAGAAAACATAAAAAATGTGCTAAACATCCATGGCCTGTATGCATGCTCACCATGAAAGACTATTTTTGAGCGAAAAGCATGTTAAAGCATGTTTAACCCCTTCACCCCGAAGCCTGTGTTTACCTTCCTGACCAGGCCAATTTTTACAATTCTGACCACTGTCCCTTTATGAGGTAACAACTCTGGAATGCTTCCATGGATCCCGGTGATTCTGACATTGTTTTTCTCGTGACTAGTGTTGAGCGATACAGTCCGATACTTAAAAGTATCGTATCGGATGGTATCGGCCGATCTAAAAAAAATATCGGGTATCGCCGATTCCGATACCGGAGGTTCCATTCAAGTCTATGGGACTTCCGGTATCGGAATAAGAAAAACCCTATTTTTGCCTTGTACAGACTCTCTGGGATCTGTACGGGCCTTTCGGGGGGCTGTGCCGGCCTGCCGGGGGGTCTGTGCAGGCTCCGGTGGTCTGTGCAGGCCTGCCGGTGGTCTGTGCAGGCTCCGGTGGTCTGTGCAGGCCTGCCGGGGGGCTGTGCCGGCCTGCCGGTGGTTTGTGCAGGCTCCGGGGGTCTGTGCCGGCCTGCCGGGGGGGCTATGCCGGCCTGCCGGTGGTCTGTGCAGGCTCCGGTGGTCTGTGCAGGCTCCGGTGGTCTGTGCCGGCCTGCCGGGGGGCTGTGCTGGCCTGCCGGTGGGCTGTGCAGGCTCCGGGGGACTGTGCCGGCCTGCCGGGGAGCTGTGCCGGCCTGCCGGGGAGCTGTGCAGGCTCCGGTGGTCTGTGCCGGCCTGCCGGGGGGCTGTGCCGGCCTGCCGGTGGGCTGTGCAGGCTCCGGGGGTCTGTGCAGGCATCGTCCGATGGGACTACAAGTCCCATCGGGCGATGCCTGCTACCATGACAGTGATTGACACATTAGCCAATGATGGGACAGTAGTAGTCCCATCATCCGGCTAATGTGTTGAATGTAAAAAAAAAAAAAAAAAATTTACATGCTACATACATGCTACATACATACAACATGCATACTACATATATACTACATGTAACATACATACTACATGCAACATGCATACTACATACATGCTACATACTACATGCATGCTACATACATACTACATACATAATACATATATACTACATGCATGCAACATATATACAACATATATACTACATGCATGCAACATGCATACTACATATATACTATATATACTACATGTAACATACATACTACATATATACTACATGCTACATACAAGCTACATACTACATACATGCTACATACTACATACATAATACATATATATTACATGCATGCAACATACATACAACATATATACTACATGCATACTACATATATACTATATATACTACATGTAACATACATACTACATATATACTACATGCTACATACATGCAACATACATACTACATACATGCTACATACTACATACATAATACATATATACTACATGCATGCAACATACATACAACATATATACTACATGCATGCAACATGCATACTACATATATACTATATATACTACATGTAACATACATACTACATATATACTACATGCTACATACATGCTACATACTACATACATGCTACATACTACATACATAATACATATATACTACATGCATGCAACATACATACAACATATATACTACATGCATACTACATATATATTATATATACTACATGTAACATACATACTACATATATACTACATGCTACATACATGCAACATACATACTACATACATGCTACATACTGAAGGAATACAGTGTGGAAGGATACCTACCTTCCGTCATTGTATTCCTGGAGCTGGTAGAGAACGGTAGCATCAGCTGATGCTGCTGTTCTCCACGCAAGATGGACGTGGGACCCTCGTGGACTTCTGCGGATCGGGGTAAGTATATTGGTGTTTTTTTATTTTGATATTTATTCCTCAAGGGGACAATGGCTTCGGGGATCAAAGTGACAAGTGACGGTGAGTATGTACTCTATGTTATATGTACTGTATGTCTATATGTATGTATTGTATGTAGTATATATGTATGTTGCATGCATGTAGTATATATGCAGTATATATGTAGTATGCATGTTGCATGCATGTGGTATGTAGCATGTATGTAGTATGTAGCATGTATGTATGTTGCATGTATGTAGCATGTAGTGTGTATGTATGTAGCATGTATGTAGTGTGTATGTTGCATGTATGTAGCATGTAGTGTGTATGTTGCATGTATGTAGCATGTAGTGTGTATGTTGCATGTATGTAGCATGTAGTATGTATGTTACATGTAGTATATATAGTATATATGTAGTATACATGTTGCATGCATGTAGTATATATGTTGTATGTATGTTGCATGCATGTAGTATATATGTATTATGTATGTAGTATGTAGCATGTATGTAGTATGTATGTTGCATGTATGTAGCATGTAGTATATATGTAGTATGTATGTTACATGTAGTATATATAGTATATATGTAGTATGCATGTAGTATATATGTAGTATGCATGTAGTATATATGTTGTATGTATGTAGTATGCATGTAGTATATATGTTGTATGTATGTTGCATGCATGTAGTATATATGTATTATGTATGTAGTATGTAGCATGTATGCAGTATGTAGCATGTATGTAGTATGTATGTTGCATGTATGTAGCATGTAGTATATATGTAGTATGTATGTTACATGTAGTATATATAGTATATATGTAGTATGCATGTTGCATGCATGTAGTATATATGTATTATGTATGTAGTATGTAGCATGTATGTAGCATGCATGTAGTATGTAGCATGTATGTAGTATGCATGTTGCATGTAGTATGTATGTTACATGTAGTATATATGTAGTATGCATGTTGTATGTATGTAGCATGTATGTAGCATGTAAATTTTTTTTTTTTTTACATTCAACACATTAGCCGGATGATGGGACTACTACTGTCCCATCATTGGCTAATGTGTCAACCACTGTCATGGTGGCAGGCATCGCCTGATGGGACTTGTATTCCCATCGGACGATGCCTGCACAGACCCCCGGAACCTGCACAGCCCACCGGCAGGCCGGCACAGCTCCCCGGCAGGCCGGCACAGACCCCCGGAGCCTGCACAGCCCACCGGCAGGCCGGCACAGCACCCCCCGGCAGGCCGGCACAGACCCCCGGAGCCTGCACAGACCACCGGCTGGCCGGCACAGACCCCCGGACAGTCGGCACAGCCCCCCCGAAGGCCCGAACTGACGGCGCATCATGATGCGCACAGACAGCGCATCATGATGACGTCATTTCGGCAGCCTATCAGAGCCACAAAAGTGGCTCATTGCATTTTGGACTTCCGATTCCGGTATCCGATACGAAAAAAGTATCGGTACTCGGTATCGGAATTCCGATACGGCAAATATCGGCCGATACCCGATACTTGCGGTATCGGAAAGCTCAACACTACTCGTGACATATTGTACTTCATGTCAGTGGTAAAATTTCATTTATCTAACTTGCATTTATTGGTGAAAAAAATGGAAATTTGGTGAAATTTTTGAAAATTTTGCAATTTTCCAATCATGACAATTTTGTAACCAAATTTTTCTTTTTAGGAAGTTATAAGGGTTAAAAGTTGACCAGTGATTTCTCATTTTTACAACACCATTTTTTTTAGGGACCACATTACATTTGAAGTCACTTTGAGGGGTCTATATGATAGAAAATGCCCAAAAGTGATACCATTCTATAAACTGCACACCTGACGGTACTCAAAACCACATTCAAGAAGTTCATTAACCCTTCAGGTGCTTCACAGGAAGTTTTTTAATGTTTAAAAAAATGAACATTTAACTTTTTTTCACAAAAAAAATTACTTCAGGTCCAATTTTTTTTATTTTACCAAGGGTAACAGGAGAAATTGAACTGCAAAACTTTTTGTGCAATTTGTCCTGAGTAGGCTGATACAGGGGTAAGCCACTGTTTGGGCGCATGGCAGAGCATGGCAGAGCTCAGAAGGGAATGAGCGCCGTTTGACTTTTTCAACGCAGAATTGGCTTGACGCCATGTCGTATTTGAAGAGCCCCTGATGTGCTTAAACAGTGGAAACTCCCCCACAAATGACACCATTTTGGAAACTAGACCCCCCACGGAACTTATCTAGATGTGTGGTGAGAACTTTGAACCACCATGGGCTTCACATAAGTTTATAACGTACAGCCGTAAAATAAAAAAATCATATTTTTTCCCACAAAAATGATCTTTTCACCCCCAATTGTTATTTTCCCAATGGAAACAGGACCCCAAAAATTATTTTGCAATTTGTCCTGAGTACGCAGATAACCCATATGTGGGGGTAAACCACTGTTTGGGTGCATGGCAGAGCTAGGAAGGGAAAGAGCGCCGTCTGACGCAAAATTGGCTGGAAATGAGATTGGGTGTCATGTTGCGTTTGGAGAGCCCCTGATGTGCCTAAACTGTGGAAACCCCCTACAAGTGACCTCATTTTGGAAACTAGACCCCCCAAGGAAATCACCTAGATGTGTGGTGAGTAGAGTTGAGCGAAACGGGTCGAAAAATTTCAAAAGTCGCCGACTTTTGGCAAAGTCGGGTTTCATGAAACGAAACCCGACCCTAGGATGAGGTCGGCCACGAGGTCGGCGACTTACGCGCCAAAGTCGCGTTTCAAAAGTTTGTTTTGTGCTCTTTTTCAGCCAATCAGGATCCACGGACACTGTGGGCAACGTGATGACATAGGCACGGGTCACCACCATCTTTCAGAAGGGCATGCAAGTGATTGGCTTGCTTTGGGGGGCGTCACAGGGGGTATAAAAGGGCGTGCACGCCGACCGCCATGTTACTCATGCTGATCTCAGAATAGGGAGAGCTGCTGCTGCTGCTGATTTTGTAGGGAGAGCGTTAGGCAGGGAAGAAGACACCAAAAACTGCTTCTGCTGCTAGCGATTTTGCCTGTACAACACACCAGTCACTGTGTGTGCAGTGCAAGGGGAGGCTATATAGTGGTGTATCAGTGGTGTTGGTTGTTGGGCTGCCTTCTAAGGCTTCCTGACATTCCTGCATTGCTGTTTACCCACTGCTCCACAAACTGCTTTTTTAAAAGCAATCCCAATTTTTTTTTTTGTCCTGCTGAGAAGAAAAAAAAACTGCTTCTGCTGCTAGCGATTTTGCCTGTACAACACACCAGTCACTGTGTGTGCAGTACAAGGGGAGGCTATATAGTGGTGTATCAGTGGTGTTGGTTTTTGGGCTGCCTTCTAAGGCTTCCTGACATTCCTGCATTGCTGTTTACCCACTGCTCCGCAAACTGCTTTTTTAAAAGCAATCCAAATTTTTTTTTTTGTCCTGCTGAGAACAAAAAAAAACTGCTTCTGCTGCTAGCGATTTTGCCTGTACAACACATCAGTCACTGTGTGTGCAGTGCAAGGGGAGGCTATATAGTGGTGTATCAGTGGTGTTGGTTTTTGGGCTGCCTTCTAAGGCTTCCTGACATTCCTGCATTGCTGTTTACCCACTGCTCCGCAAACTGCTTTTTTAAAAGCAATCCAAATTTTTTTTTTTGTCCTGCTGAGAACAAAAAAAAACTGCTTCTGCTGCTAGCGATTTTGCCTGTACAACACATCAGTCACTGTGTGTGCAGTGCAAGGGGAGGCTATATAGTGGTGTATCAGTGGTGTTGGTTTTTGGGCTGCCTTCTAAGGCTTCCTGACATTCCTGCATTGCTGTTTACCCACTGCTCCGCAAACTGCTTTTTTAAAAGCAATCCCAATTTTTTTTTTTGTCCTGCTGAGAACAAAAAAAAACTGCTTCTGCTGCTAGCGATTTTGCCTGTACAACACATCAGTCACTGTGTGTGCAGTGCAAGGGGAGGCTATATAGTGGTGTATCAGTGGTGTTGGTTGTTGGGCTGCCTTCTAAGGCTTCCTGACATTCCTGCATTGCTGTTTACCCAAAGCTCCGCAAACTGCTTTTTTAAAAGCAATCCCAATTTTTTTTTTTGTCCTGCTGAGGTACTGAGCGTGCATTTTTTCACACCATACAGCGGTGTACGCTCCTCACACAGTACCGTGTAATGGCTGTTATCACAGCCACAGTGAAGCTATCAGTGTGTCACTCTGTGAGAATAAAACGAGGACATGTTCCGTTCTTACAGACCTGCACTCTAGGGAGATTCCTATTCTGCCCAATTTTACATACACCTTGTAGTTTGTGATACACTAGCCAATTTCTGCCTGTGACATAGCGCTGTGATATTCAGTGGGCCTCACACAATCCATAAGTGTCCAGTGTCCACAAGTGTCTGCAGAAATTCAAAATCTCCCTTATCCTCTAGTCACTTTGGTCACAGCTTTGCCATCGAGCCTGTGACAGAGCGCTCAGATATTCAGTGGGCCTCACACAATCCAAAAGTGTCCAGTGTCCACAAGTGTCTGCTGAAATTCAAAATCTCCCTTATCCTCTAGTCACTTTTGTTACAGCTGTGCCATCGAGCCTGTGACATAGCGCTCAGATATCAGTGGGCCTCACACAATCCAAAAGTGTCCAGTGTCCACAAGTGTCTGCAGAAATTCAAAATCTCCCTTATCCTCTAGTCACTTTTGTCACAGCTGTGCCATCGAGCCTCTGACATAGCGCTCAGATATCAGTGGGCCTCACACAATCCAAAAGTGTCCAGTGTCCACAAGTGTCTGCAGAAATTCAAAATCTCCCTTATCCTCTCGTCACTTTTGTCACAGCTGTGCCATCGAGCCTGTCACATAGCGCTCAGATATTCATTGGGCCTCACACAATCCAAAAGTGTCCAGTGTCCACAAGTGTCTGCTGAAATTCAAAATCTCCCTTATCCTCTAGTCACTTTGGTCACAGCTGTGCCATCGAGCCTGTCACATAGCGCTCAGATATCAGTGGGCCTCACACAATCCAAAAGTGTCCAGTGTCCACAAGTGTCTGCAGAAATTCAAAATCTCCCTTATCCTCTCGTCACTTTTGTCACAGCTGTGCCATCGAGCCTGTCACATAGCGCTCAGATATTCATTGGGCCTCATACAATCCAAAAGTGTCCAGTGTCCACAAGTGTCTGCTGAAATTCAAAATCTCCCTTATCCTCTAGTCACTTTTGTCACAGCTGTGCCATCGAGCCTGTGACATAGCGCTCAGATATCAGTGGGCCTCACACAATCCAAAAGTGTCCAGTGTCCACAAGTGTCTGCAGAAATTCAAAATCTCCCGTATCCTCTCGTCACTTTTGTCACAGCTGTGCCATCGAGCCTGTCACATAGCGCTCAGATATTCATTGGGCCTCACACAATCCAAAAGTGTCCAGTGTCCACAAGTGTCTGCTGAAATTCAAAATCTCACTTATCCTCTAGTCACTTTGGTTACAGCTGTGCCATCGAGCCTGTCACATAGCGCTCAGATATTCATTGGGCCTCACACAATCCAAAAGTGTCCAGTGTCCACAAGTGTCTGCTGAAATTCAAAATCTCCCTTATCCTCTAGTCACTTTGGTCACAGCTGTGCCATCGAGCCTGTGACATAGCGCTCAGATATCAGTGGGCCTCACACAATCCAAAAGTGTCCAGTGTCCACAAGTGTCTGCTGAAATTCAAAATCTCCCTTATCCTCTAGTCACTTTTGTCACAGCTGTGCCATCGAGCCTGTGACATAGCGCTCAGATATCAGTGGGCCTCACACAATCCAAAAGTGTCCAGTGTCCACAAGTGTCTGCTGAAATTCAAAATCTCCCTTATCCTCTAGTCACTTTGGTCACAGCTGTGCCATCGAGCCTGTCACATAGCGCTCAGATATTCATTGGGCCTCACACAATCCAAAAGTGTCCAGTGTCCACAAGTGTCTGCTGAAATTCAAAATCTCCCTTATCCTCTAGTCACTTTTGTCACAGCTGTGCCATCGAGCCTGTGACAGAGCGCTCAGATATCAGTGGGCCTCACACAATCCAAAAGTGTCCAGTGTCCACAAGTGTCTGCTGAAATTCAAAATCTCCCTTATCCTCTAGTCACTTTTGTCACAGCTGTGCCATCGAGCCTGTGACATAGCGCTCAGATATCAGTGGGCCTCACACAATCCAAAAGTGTCCAGTGTCCACAAGTGTCTGCAGAAATTCAAAATCTCCCTTATCCTCTCGTCACTTTTGTCACAGCTGTGCCATCGAGCCTGTCACATAGCGCTCAGATATTCATTGGGCCTCACACAATCCAAAAGTGTCCAGTGTCCACAAGTGTCTGCTGAAATTCAAAATCTCACTTATCCTCTAGTCACTTTTGTCACAGCTGTGCCATCGAGCCTGTGACATAGCGCTCAGATATCAGTGGGCCTCACACAATCCAAAAGTGTCCAGTGTCCACAAGTGTCTGCAGAAATTCAAAATCTCCCTTATCCTCTCGTCACTTTGGTCACAGCTGTGCCATCGAGCCTGTCACATAGCGCTCAGATATTCATTGGGCCTCACACAATCCAAAAGTGTCCAGTGTCCACAAGTGTCTGCTGAAATTCAAAATCTCCCTTATCCTCTAGTCACTTTTGTCACAGCTGTGCCATCGAGCCTGTGACATAGCGCTCAGATATCAGTGGGCCTCACACAATCCAAAAGTGTCCAGTGTCCACAAGTGTCTGCTGAAATTCAAAATCTCCCTTATCCTCTAGTCACTTTTGTCACAGCTGTGCCATCGAGCCTGTGACATAGTGCTCAGATATCAGTGGGCCTCACACAATCCAAAAGTGTCCAGTGTCCACAAGTGTCTGCTGAAATTCAAAATCTCCCTTATCCTCTAGTCACTTTGGTCACAGCTGTGCCATCGAGCCTGTCACATAGCGCTCAGATATCAGTGGGCCTCACACAATCCAAAAGTGTCCAGTGTCCACAAGTGTCTGCAGAAATTCAAAATCTCCCTTATCCTCTCGTCACTTTTGTCACAGCTGTGCCATCGAGCCTGTCACATAGCGCTCAGATATTCATTGGGCCTCACACAATCCAAAAGTGTCCAGTGTCCACAAGTGTCTGCTGAAATTCAAAATCTCACTTATCCTCTAGTCACTTTTGTCACAGCTGTGCCATCGAGTCTGTGACATAGCGCTCAGATATCAGTGGGCCTCACACAATCCAAAAGTGTCCAGTGTCCACAAGTGGCTGCAGAAATTCAAAATCTCCCTTATCCTCTCGTCACTTTTGTCACAGCTGTGCCATCGAGCCTGTCACATAGCGCTCAGATATTCATTGGGCCTCACACAATCCAAAAGTGTCCAGTGTCCACAAGTGTCTGCTGAAATTCAAAATCTCACTTATCCTCTAGTCACTTTTGTCACAGCTGTGCCATCGAGCCTGTCACATAGCGCTCAGATATCAGTGGGCCTCACACAATCCAAAAGTGTCCAGTGTCCACAAGTGTCTGCAGAAATTCAAAATCTCCCTTATCCTCTCTTCACTTTGGTCACAGCTGTGCCATCGAGCCTGTCACATAGCGCTCAGATATTCATTGGGCCTCACACAATCCAAAAGTGTCCAGTGTCCACAAGTGTCTGCTGAAATTCAAAATCTCCCTTATCCTCTAGTCACTTTTGTCACAGCTGTGCCATCGAGCCTGTGACATAGCGCTCAGATATCAGTGGGCCTCACACAATCCAAAAGTGTCCAGTGTCCACAAGTGTCTGCAGAAATTCAAAATCTCCCTTATCCTCTCGTCACTTTTGTCACAGCTGTGCCATCGAGCCTGTCACATAGCGCTCAGATATTCATTGGGCCTCACACAATCCAAAAGTGTCCAGTGTCCACAAGTGTCTGCTGAAATTCAAAATCTCCCTTATCCTCTAGTCACTTTTGTCACAGCTGTGCCATCGAGCCTGTGACATAGCGCTCAGATATCAGTGGGCCTCACACAATCCAAAAGTGTCCAGTGTCCACAAGTGTCTGCTGAAATTCAAAATCTCCCTTATCCTCTAGTCACTTTTGTCACAGCTGTGCCATCGAGCCTGTGACATAGCGCTCAGATATCAGTGGGCCTCACACAATCCAAGAGTGTCCAGTGTCCACAAGTGTCTGCAGAAATTCAAAATCTCCCTTATCCTCTCGTCACTTTTGTCACAGCTGTGCCATCGAGCCTGTCACATAGCGCTCAGATATTCATTGGGCCTCACACAATCCAAAAGTGTCCAGTGTCCACAAGTGTCTGCTGAAATTCAAAATCTCCCTTATCCTCTAGTCACTTTTGTCACAGCTGTGCCATCGAGCCTGTGACATAGCGCTCAGATATCAGTGGGCCTCACACAATCCAAAAGTGTCCAGTGTCCACAAGTGTCTGCTGAAATTCAAAATCTCCCTTATCCTCTAGTCACTTTTGTCACAGCTGTGCCATCGAGCCTGTGACATAGCGCTCAGATATCAGTGGGCCTCACACAATCCAAGAGTGTCCAGTGTCCACAAGTGTCTGCAGAAATTCAAAATCTCCCTTATCCTCTCGTCACTTTTGTCACAGCTGTGCCATCGAGCCTGTCACATAGCGCTCAGATATTCATTGGGCCTCACACAATCCAAAAGTGTCCAGTGTCCACAAGTGTCTGCTGAAATTCAAAATCTCACTTATCCTCTAGTCACTTTTGTCACAGCTGTGCCATCGAGCCTGTGACATAGCGCTCAGATATCAGTGGGACTCACACAATCCAAAAGTGTCCAGTGTCCACAAGTGTCTGCAGAAATTCAAAATCTCCCTTATCCTCTCGTCACTTTGGTCACAGCTGTGCCATCGAGCCTGTCACATAGTGCTCAGATATTCATTGGGCCTCACACAATCCAAAAGTGTCCAGTGTCCACAAGTGTCTGCTGAAATTCAAAATCTCCCTTATCCTCTAGTCACTTTTGTCACAGCTGTGCCATCGAGCCTGTGACATAGCGCTCAGATATCAGTGGGCCTCACACAATCCAAAAGTGTCCAGTGTCCACAAGTGTCTGCTGAAATTCAAAATCTCCCTTATCCTCTAGTCACTTTTGTCACAGCTGTGCCATCGAGCCTGTGACATAGTGGCTCAGAAATCAGTGGGCCTCACACAATCCAAAAGTGTCCAGTGTCCACAAGTGTCTGCTGAAATTCAAAATCTCCCTTATCCTCTAGTCACTTTGGTCACAGCTGTGCCATCGAGCCTGTCACATAGCGCTCAGATATCAGTGGGCCTCACACAATCCAAAAGTGTCCAGTGTCCACAAGTGTCTGCAGAAATTCAAAATCTCCCTTATCCTCTCGTCACTTTTGTCACAGCTGTGCCATCGAGCCTGTCACATAGCGCTCAGATATTCATTGGGCCTCACACAATCCATAAGTGTCCAGTGTACACAAGTGTCTGCTGAAATTCAAAATCTCCCTTATCCTCTAGTCACTTTTGTCACAGCTGTGCCATCGAGCCTGTGACATAGCGCTCAGATATCAGTGGGCCTCACACAATCCAAAAGTGTCCAGTGTCCACAAGTGTCTGCAGAAATTCAAAATCTCCCTTATCCTCTCGTCACTTTTGTCACAGCTGTGCCACCGAGCCTGTCACATAGCGCTCAGATATTCATTGGGCCTCACACAATCCAAAAGTGTCCAGTGTCCACAAGTGTCTGCTGAAATTCAAAATCTCACTTATCCTCTAGTCACTTTTGTCACAGCTGTGTCATCGAGCCTGTGACATAGCGCTCAGATATCAGTGGGCCTCACACAATCCAAAAGTGTCCAGTGTCCACAAGTGTGTGCAGAAATTCAAAATCTCCCTTATCCTCTCTTCACTTTGGTCACAGCTGTGCCATCGAGCCTGTGACAGAGCGCTCAGATATCAGTGGGCCTCACACAATCCAAAAGTGTCCAGTGTCCACAAGTGTGTGCAGAAATTCAAAATCTCCCTTATCCTCTATTCACTTTGGTCACAGCTGTGCCATCGAGCCTGTGACAGAGCGCTCAGATATTCAGTGGGCCGCACACAATCCAAAAGTGTCCAGTGTCCACAAGTGTCTGCAGAAATTCAAAATCTCCCCTGTCCTATAGACACCTTGTACCTTGTTTTACATTACTATATAGTTTGTTGGATTTTGTCTACATTTCTACCAAAAATGAGGAAGGCTGGTGGAAGAGGCCGTGGAATTGGGCGGGGGTTGGCAGCTGGTAATGATGGTGTTGGTGGTGGATCTGATGGTAGTGGCAAGAGCAAAATAGGACCGAATGCAGGAGGTGTTGAGCCTGCGTCATCGTCTGGCTACATAAGGCCTCGAACGCTTAGTTTTCTAGGAGTTGGCAAACCGCTTTTAAAGCCAGAGCATCAGGAAAAAGTTTTGTCTTACATTGCTGACTCAGCCTCCAGCTCTATCGCCTCCTCTTCTTCAGTTGTAAAAAGTAAAAGCACTGAGTCGTCATTGGAGGCTCATGTTCATGAA
Organism: Dendrobates tinctorius; assembly: GCF_039654945.1. Classification (NCBI taxonomy): domain Eukaryota; kingdom Metazoa; phylum Chordata; class Amphibia; order Anura; family Dendrobatidae; genus Dendrobates; species Dendrobates tinctorius. Next base: position 8,180 of record NW_027362308.1, on the reverse strand, counting down.
CCACACCTTTCCTTGTGTCCTTCACCCCAACCAAGATTGAAGGATGACGCAGGCCATACTACTGATTACTCCATGGAGCTGTTTTCACATACCATGCCTGGATTATCAAGTGAAATGGTGAATTACCCAGGCCAAGATGAATCTGACATGGAGTGCACTGATGCACAGCCGCTGATGGATGATTCTGCTGGTACATTCACTCAGAGCACTACATTGTCCTCGCAGTGTACAGAGCCAGATTCTGACCCTGATGAGACTCAGGTGCCCCTTCCCGCACACTATACCACCATACACAGTGACACAGAGGAAGGTGCACATGACATAGAAGAGGAGGTGATGGATGACCCAGTTGTTGACCCAGATTGGCATCCATTGGGGGAAGAGGGTGCTCTTCCAATAGCTCAGATGAGGAGCATCCACAGCAGACATCGACATCGCAACAACTATTATCTGGCAGGCCCGGAGCACTCCAAAGACAGGTTCCAAACATCAAAAGAGTTGCTGGACAGCTTGTCCAGAGGGTCAAAAGATCACAGTGTGCTAGGCCGCAAAATGTCTGCCAAAGTAGGAAGAGTGCAGTGTGGCACTTTTTTGAACAAAATCCTCATGATCAGGCCAAGGTTATCTGTAAGAAGTGCGCAAAGACCTTTAGCCGAGGGAAAAATCTGAAAAATTTGAATACCAGTTGCATGCTTAGACATTTAACCAGCATGCACTTGCAAGCGTGGACACAACACCAAACCTCAAGTGCCACATGTGCAACTGATCACAAAGAAGGTAGTCAGCAACGCTACATTGTTTCCCCCACTGTAAGCCCACCGGTTAGCACAGCAGCAAATGTTGAGGTGTCGTTGCAAGGCCACAGCAGTCAGGGAATCCCACTGTTATATCAACGAAAGACTGATTCTAGGCCATCAGAAAGAACACCAACTCCATCACCATCATCAACCCTCTCTCAGTCCGCCCTGTCCACCGCTACTTCCACCATATACAGCTCTCAAGTCCAGCTCACCCTCCCAGACACTATGAGTAGGTCAAGAAAGTACTCAGTCTCTCATCCGCGTACACTGGGTTTGAACGCCCACATTGCCAAACTAATCTCGTTTGAGATGATGCCCTTTCAGTTGGTGGAAAGCGCAGCTTTCCGCGAACTCATGGCCTATGCAGTACCACGCTATGACCTACCCAGTCGCCACTTCTTCTCTCGCAAAGTCATCCCAGCCCTCCACCATCATGTGAAAGACCGCATTGTCCATGCACTCAAGCAGTCAGTGAGCGGAAAGGTGCACCTCACAACTGATGCATGGTTCAGTCGGCATGGCCAGGGCCGTTAAGTGTCCATCACTGCGCACTGGGTTAATGTGGTGGATGCAGGGTCCACAGGGGACAGCGGTGGTGGGACAGTGCTGCCTAGCCCACGGTATAGGAAACAGTTGGCTGTAGGCGTTCGACCCTCCTCCTCCTCCTCCTCCTCCAGAAGCGAAAGCTCGTCCACAGAGCGCAGTCGTACGAGCACTCCATCTGCAGCTGCCACTGTTGCACACGAGGTGTCCCCCTATCGAGCAGCTAGTGTAAAGCGTCATCAGGCAGTGTTGCAGATGATGTGTTTGGGCGACAGACACACCGCCGAGGTGCTGGCCGAGTACTTTCAGCGACAAACTGAGTCATGGCTGGGCAGTGTGCATCTTGAGGCAGGCAAGGTAGTTAGGGCGTAATTTTTTGGCAGCCATAGCCCTTTCAAAACTCAGCCACATACCTTGCTTGGCTCACACCTTGAACCTGGTGGTGCAGTTCTTCCTCAAAAATTATCCGGAGTTAACAGCCCTGCTCCAGAAGGTGCGAAGACTGTGCGCGCACATCCGCCGGTCGCCTGTACACTCCGTTCGTATGCAGAAGCTGCAGCGATTGCTCCACCTTCCCAACCACCGCCTCATTATCGACATTGCAACAAGGTGGAACTCCACCCTTGACATGGTGGAGCGGCTGTGCGAGCAGAGGCAGGCCATAATGCGTTTGTGGGAGGATACACGGCCAGGCACTTTGAGAGCAGACATGGAGTTGACCGGTGTGCAGTGGTCGAAGCTGAAAGACCTCTGTAAAGTCTTTCAGTGTTTTGAGGAATGCACACGGCTGGTAAGTGCAGACGACGCCATCCTAAGCATGAGCATCCCACTTATGCGTCTGCTCATGCAAACTTTGACGCACCTTAAGGAGCAGGCTACTGCAGCCAATGTTGATGAGGAGGAAGAGGAGGAGGGAATCCTTGATGACATTCAGCCATTGTCTGCTCAGGGACCTCTCCTGGACGAGGTGGAGGAAGAAGAGGAGGAGGAGGAGGATGATGTGGATGATTACTTAGGGGAGGAGGATGCATCTCGTGGGGCAAGTGAAAATGTTGGCGTGGCAAGGCCTGGTACAGGGTTTGTGCGTGACTGGAGGGATGTGGATTTGCCAGAAAGTGCTCCTCCAACCAGCACTCGCAGTGCATCATTGACACCGGGAACATTGGCCCACATGTCAGATTATGCCTTGCAGATCCTAAAAAGGGACCCCCGCATTGCCAAAATGATGAACGATGACGACTACTGGTTGGCCAGCATCCTGGATCCACGCTATAAAGGCAAATTACAAAACATCATGCCACAGGAGAACCTTGACCTAATATTGGCTAATAAACAATCAACTCTGGTAAATCGTTTGCTTGAGGCATTCCCAGCACACAGCAGCGGTGATGGTTCTCACACGAGCCGTACGGGTCGGGGGCAGCTTGGCAGAGGTGTTCGTGGTGCACACAGCAGAAGTGGCGTTGGAGACACGGGTTTCATGACAATGTTGTGGACTGATTTTTCAAGTACCGCTCACACAACTGGTAATACTGCATCGATGGAAAGTGACAGGAGACAGCAGTTGTCAACTATGGTTACAAACTACTTTTCCTCCCATATCGATGTTCTCCCACACAGGTCATTCCCCTTTGACTATTGGGCCGCTAAACTGGACACCTGGCCTGAATTGGCACAATATGCCTTACAGGAGCTCGCTTGCCCAGCTGCAAGTGTGCTATCGGAAAGAGTCTTCAGTGCAGCTGGATCAATCCTGACAGAAAAAAGGACCCGTCTGTCAACCCAAAATGTGGATGATCTAACCTTCATTAAAATGAACCACGCATGGGTTTCCAAGGATTTTGTCCCACCTTCCGCTGATGACACATAGGGTGACAGAGAAATGGCTTGCTTTGGTCCACCTCTTCCTGGGACTTGACCTATTTCACCTTTTGCATCAGCTGAATGTCCAACATCAACATATGCCACTTTCTAAAACTCCCTAACTGTGCTGCCTCCCCCCCCATGGCCGGGGTCACCACCTAGCGCACGACACCGTGCGAGTGCCATTGCCCTGGACAGGTGGGTAGGCCGACTCTTGGGCGCGGGCACTGGCACAGGGTCCTTCATAGTGCAATCAAGTGTCTCTGACGGTGGTGGTGCACACCCGCCGTCAGACACACCGCCGTACTATGAGGGGCCCAGTGCCAGTACCGACGCCCACGAGTGGGCCCCCCTTGCTTGGGCAGGGCCCCAGCATTTGCAATCTTTACCTCTCCCTGCTCCTCCGCTGTGTAGTCTGGGCCGTCAAATCCATACTGTGCCTGACATCGTCTGAGCCTGCCTCCTGATGTATAGACATATATTTTGAATGTGTACGCTATCCATACATGTTATCCGGGGATACGGTACCCTTTCTAACCTTTGTGCAATCACGTGCAATCCATACTGGGCCTAACACCGTCTGAGCCTGCCTCCTGATGTATAGACATATATTTTGAATGTGTACGCTATCCATACATGTTATCCGGGGATACGGTACCCTTTCTAACCTTTGTGAAATCACGTGCAATCCATACTGGGCCTAACACCGTCTGAGCCTGCCTCCTGATGTATAGACATATATTTTGAATGTGTACGCTATCCATACATGTTATCTGGGGATATGGTACCCTTTCTAACCTTTGTGCAATCACGTGCAATCCATACTGGGCCTAACACCGTCTGAGCCTGCCTCCTGATGTATAGACATATATTTTGAATGTGTACGCTATCCATACATGTTATCCGGGGATACGGTACCCTTTCTAACCTTTGTGCAATCACGTGCAATCCATACTGGGCCTAACACCGTCTGAGCCTGCCTCCTGATGTATAGACATATATTTTGAATGTGTACGCTATCCATACATGTTATCTGGGGATACGGTACCCTTTCTAACCTTTGTGCAATCACGTGCAATCCATACTGGGCCTAACACCGTCTGAGCCTGCCTCCTGATGTATAGACATATATTTTGAATGTGTACGCTATCCATACATGTTATCCGGGGAAACGGTACCCTTTCTAACCTTTGTGCAATCACGTGCAATCCATACTGGGCCTAACACCGTCTGAGCCTGCCTCCTGATGTATAGACATATATTTTGAATGTGTACGCTATCCATACATGTTATCTGGGGATACGGTACCCTTTCTAACCTTTGTGCAATCACGTGCAATCCATACTGGGCCTAACACCGTCTGAGCCTGCCTCCTGATGTATAGACATATATTTTGAATGTGTACGCTATCCATACATGTTATCCGGGGATACGGTACCCTTTCTAACCTTTGTGCAATCACGTGCAATCCATACTGGGCCTAACACCGTCTGAGCCTGCCTCTTGATGTATAGACATATATTTTGAATGTGTACGCTATCCATACATGTTATCCGGCGATACGGTACCCTTTCTAACCTTTGTGCAATCACGTGCAATCCATACTGGGCCTAACACCGTCTGAGCCTGCCTCCTGATATATAGACATATATTTTGAATGTGTACGCTATCCATACATGTTATCTGGGGATATGGTACCCTTTCTAACCTTTGTGCAATCACGTGCAATCCATACTGGGCCTAACACCGTCTGAGCCTGCCTCCTGATGTATAGACATATATTTTGAATGTGTACGCTATCCATACATGTTATCCGGGGATACGGTACCCTTTCTAACCTTTGTGCAATCACGTGCAATCCATACTGGGCCTAACACCGTCTGAGCCTGCCTCCTGATGTATAGACATATATTTGAATGTGTACGCTATCCATACATGTTATCTGGGGATACGGTACCCTTTCTCACCTTTGTGCAATCACGTGTAATCCATACTGGGCATGAGAACGGCTGGCGAGCTGTTAAGCAAGCTACAGCACCTGTGGTTTACACACGTAAGTTTTTCATTTTTTCAGGAATGACGGTTAGGCCTAATTCCGGAACTGCGGTTGACCTGCACTTACTGGGAAATCATTGTTCGCGGGTAATAATTGTAATCAGTGATCCCCATCACTAACGTTGTTCAGCGGGTTATCTGCACCTGTAAGCGACAAACGCTGGCCTTTTAGTGTAGCGCACATGCAGCCACGGACATGTAAGGGCATGACACACCAGTTATTGGCCAATCTCATGTGCCAGAGCCTCACGTGTCCCTCTAGTAAGCCGGACTCGGACCGCGGGGCATGACGGAGTCTCGTTCGTTAACGGAATTAAGCTTGCAATGTGTGCATCTGTTCTGTAGCTGGCATGGTTGAGGTTTCTCAGGTGGAGTCGAATTTAACCGTAGGCTCCACTCCTGGTGGTGCCCTTCTGGACATTCCTTTAAGGTTCAGCTTTTCAACCATACTGCCCATGTAAAACAAACACATTGCCTTCATGAACGCTGTTTGGAGGGTCATGACTCGTGGGAATAACGCCGCCCAATCAGTTAACCTGCTAGAGAGATCGTTCGTTGCTCCCAAGCATGACATCACACTCCCTAGGAAGAAGGTAATGCCACTGTGGCGACCGTACTCCTGGGGGCGACACAAGTGCACTGATGCCCAGCCACTGCTCGATGAATCTGCTGGTACATTGACCCAGACCACTACATTCCCCTCGCACGCTACACGACCTGAATCTGACCCTGATGAAACTCAGGTTACCCTTCCCATATACAGTTCCATCTTACACGGTGACAAAGAGGAAGCTGCAGATGAAAGTGCAGGTTCGGCCCACCCGCCATCAGACACACCACCGTACTATCAGGGGCCCTGTGCCAGTGCCGTCGCCAACGAGTGGCCCCCCCCTGCTTGCTCAGGATCACAGCTCTTGCAAAGTTGAAATACTGTGCAGTGAGATGGAAGATGGGGACGACGAGGAGTCCAGACAAGTACAGGGATTCCCTAGCGAGGAGACTTATTTGATTGTTTTCAATGTTGGGATAGCAATTTTTGGGGAGCACTATACTCTGGAGAATGATAGATGGGGCCCACCATACACTGGAACATTCCAAAGGTGGACATCAGACACTGGAGCAGCATTTACAGGGCCCATTATACACTAGAGCATTAGAAATGGGGCCCATTATGTTTGGAGCATTATTTGGGCCCATAAGACAGTGGAGCTTCATCCATGGGGACCAACATATATTGTAGCATTATGTGGAGCTCATCATATACTGTTTCAAACATTATATGGGCCCAATGATTCTGTATGGAGAAATAGATGGGCCTCGTCATGAGATGTAAAAAGTGAAGTATTTTTCATTGTACTATACCGCTATTTCTCTGCCGTATCGGAGCATGATAAGTTGTGGTATGTGTTAAAGGGGCGCTCTTTCGCCCAGGGCACATGAAAACCTGCAGCCAGCCCTCCCCCCCACAACTTTAGCCAAATAACCCCCATTTTTCAGTGTGTAACTTGTATTATGAAGTTAAATAAGGTTGACAAGCTTAAGTAAGAAGAATTGATGCTTTTGGCATTCAAATGGGCACTGTAGGTGTGTTTCCTGTCCTCCTCTCACTGCCGACTTTTATTCCCCATTGACTTACATTGGGTTTCGTGTTTCGGGACGACCCCGACTTTTCCCTATAATAGGACGATCTTGCTCGACCCGACTTTTGGAAAAGTCGGGTTTCACGAAACGAAACTCGACCCTAAAAAACCAAAAGTCGCTCAACTCTAGTGGTGAGCACTTTGAACCCCCAAGTGCTTCATAGAAGTTTATAACGTAAAGCCATAAAAATAAAAAAATCATATTTTTTCCACAAAAATTATATTTTTGCCAACAATTTTTTATTTTCCAAAGGGTAACAGGGGAAATTGGACCCAAAAGGTTGTTCTGCTATTTGTCCTGAGTAGGCTGATATCCCATATGTGGGGTAAACCACTGTTTGGACGCATGGCAGAGCTTGGAAGGGAAGGAGCATCGTTTGACTTTTTCAACGAGAATTGGCTGGAATTGAGATCAGACGCCATGTTGCATTTGGAGAGCCCCTGATGTGCCTGAACAGTTGAAACCCCCAAATTCTACCACCAACCCTAACCTCAGCACACCCCTAACCCTAATCTCAGCCCTAACCCTAATGAGAAAATGGAAATAAATAGATTTATTTTAATTTTATTATTTTTCCCTAACTAAGGGGGGTTTGATTTACTATTTATAGCGGGTGTTTATGTTTGGCAGCTGTCACACGTTAAAAGACGCTTTTTATTGTAAAAATAGTTTTTGCATCACCACATTTTGAGAGCTATAATTTTTCCATATTTTGACCCATAGAGTCATGTGAGGTCTTATTTTTTGTGGGACGAGTTGATGTTTTTATTGGTAGCATTCTCGGGCACATGACATTTTTTCATCTGTTATTATTTCGATTTTTGTGATGCAGAATGAACAAAAACCAGCATTTCATGAATTTCTTTGGGGGGGGCGTTTACACCGTTCCGCGTGCAGTAAAATTGATAAACCGGTTTTATTCTTCGGGTTAGTATGATTACAGTGATACCTTATTTATACAATTTCTTTATGTTTTGGTGCTTTTATACAATAAAATCAATTTTATATAAAAAATAATTATTTTTGCATCACTTTATTTTGCGAGCTATAACGTTTTTATTTTTTCGCTGATAACGCTGTATGGCAGCTTTTTTTTGCTGGACAAGATGATGTTTTCAGTGGTACCATGGTTATTTATATACGTCTTTTTGATCGCGCGTTATTGCACTTTTTGTTCGGCGATATGATGATAAAGCATTGTTTTTTGCTGTGTTTTTTATTTTATTTTTGAAGGGTTTCACTAAAGGGATTAACTAGTGGGACAGTTTTATAGGGCGG
>NW_027362307.1:45000-47500 GCF_039654945.1 Dendrobates tinctorius | reverse complement strand
AGAATGTGTGACTTTTGGGGGGAAAGTCGAATTATGGAGCAAAAACCATTTTTGGGGACTTAGAAAAAATTCCGAGATGTGTCAGACTTCCAGGAAGGGGGCGCCTCGGGAGGTGTACCTAGGAGGCTTCCAGGGGCCTGGGTACACTTTTCAGAAAGTACCGTTGGGACTTAGAAAAATTTTCAAGATTTTTGGACTTAGAGCGATTTTTGGATTTTTGTGCAAAAATCGAATTTTCCCTTCTCCCACCGCTCTGGGGCGTCAATATGAAGTGGGGACCCGAGGGAGAGTGCCTCCCATGAGGGTAGAATGTGTGACTTTTGGGGGGAAAGTCGAATTATGGAGCAAAAACCATTTTTTGGGACTTAGAAAAATTTCGAGATGTGACAGACTTCCAGGAAGGGGGCGCCTCGGGAGGTGTACCTAGGAGGCTTCCAGGGGCCTGGGTACACTTTTCAGAAAGTACCGTTGGGACTTAGAAAAATTTTCAGGATTTTTGGACTTAGAGCGATTTTTGGATTTTTGATCAAAAATCGAATTTCCCCTTCTCCCACCGCTCTGGGGCGTCAATATGATGTGGGGACCCGAGGGAGAGTGCCTCCCATGAGGGTAGAATGTGTGGCTTTTGGGGGGAAAGTCGAATTATGGAGCAAAAACCAGTTTTTGGGACTTAGAAAAATTTCGAGATGTGTCAGACTTCCAGGAAGGGGGGAGTCTCAGGAGGTGTACCTAGGAGGCTTCCAGGGGCCTGGGTACACTTTTCAGAAAGTACCGTTGGGACTTAGAAAAATTTTCAGGATTTTTGGACTTAGAGCGATTTTTGGATTTTTGTGCAAAAATCAGATTTCCCCTTCTCCCACCGCTCTGGGGCGTCAATATGATGTGGGGACCCGAGGGAGAGTGCCTCCCATGAGGGTAGAATGTGTGGTTTTTTGGGGGAAAGTCGAATTATGGAAGAAATTGAGTTTTGAGGACAAAAAAGTGTTTTGAGGACAAAAAAGTTTCTTGAGGACAAAAAAGTTTCTCGAGGACAAAAAAGTGTTTTGAGGACAAAAAAGTTTCTTGAGGACAAAAAAGTGTTTTGCGAACAAAAAATGGAATTTTGTGATTTTGTGTAAAAATAAGTAAATTCCCCTACTTCCACCACAGGGGGGCTTCAGTATGTTGTAGGGCCCCCAGGGAGGGTCCCCCAACTGGGTTTAAAGTTTGTGGATCCTGGGCAGAAAGTTGAATTTTGGATGAAAAACCGAATTTTGGGACTTAGAAAAATTTCGAGCTGAGCAGTGACAGACTTCCAGGCAGGGGAGCCTCTCTGGAGGTGTACCGAAAACAGTTCCAGGAGCTGAGGTCATTTTCGAACATTTTTTGTTCGCTCAAATTTTTTTTGTTTTTGAGCTCTAAAAAGCTGTTATTATCAATTGGCTCAAAAATTTCAAGTGTCATGAGCTAGTACATGTTGGAGGAATACGTTTTAGGCAAAAAATTGCAAAAAAAAAAATCCAAGTGAAAAAGAACCGGAATGGGGAATTTCTGACTGCTGTAGCAGCCGCACAGTTCCAGGAGGTCGGATACATTTCCGACTTTGTCCCGCTCATTGAAGTACATTGTCCCGCAATGCAAATACATAGTAATGCGCACCTGCGGGAGAATATAGGAGAGAGTGGGCTCTCTCTACCCCGATGTATGGCGGTTGTTCCTATGGTTCTCTGGCTCGGGTAGGCGACTTAGAAGGTGGTCCCTCTTGTCGTGGAAGTTGCAAAATACGGCCGAGACTGAACTTCCACGGCTCCAGGAGGGACTTTTGCTGGTCGTGCGTCCCAAGTGAGAGAGGCGATCCTGGGGTACCTGAGCCTGACCAGACCCTCCCTCGGTGGTCCCTGGTCTTCTGAAGGGTGATGGCATTCAGGGGGGCAAATCTGGAGTCCGTGGCCGAGTTTGGGCTCTAGAAGGCGGACGCCCCTTCTGACCATGTCCCCTCAGAGCCGGCTGGATGGTTCATGGTCCGCGGCTTTGTCTGGCGGTCTGTGCCCAAGCCGGAGAAGCTGTCCTGGGGTACGTGAGCTTTGACCAGACCCTCCCTCGGCGGTCCCTGGTTCTCTGGAGGTGATGGCTGTCAGGGGGGCAAATCTGGAGTCCTCGTGGGAAGGAGGGCTCTTGAAGGCGGACGCCCCCTCTGACTATGTCCCCTCAGAGCAGGCTGGATGGTTCATGGTCCGCGGCTTTGTCTGGCGGTCCATGCCCAAGCCGGAGAAGCTATCCTGGGTACCTGAGCTTCGACCAGACCCTCCCTCGGTGGTCCCTGGTTCTCTGGAGGCGATGGCTGTTGTCAGGGGGGGGGGGGCAAATCTGGAGTCCTCGTGGGAAGGAGGGCTCTGGAAGGCGGACGCCCCCTCTGACTATGTCCCCTCAGAGCATGCTCGATGGTTCTCAGTCCCTGGCTTTGGCTTTTTGGCCATCCTGGGGTACATTCTTGCCAAAAAAAAAAACGACTAAGTGAAAA
>NW_027362307.1:30000-35000 GCF_039654945.1 Dendrobates tinctorius | reverse complement strand
TACCGTTGGGACTTAGAAAAATTTTCAAGATTTTTGGACTTAGAGCGATTTTTGGATTTTTGTGCAAAAATCGAATTTTCCCTTCTCCCACCGCTCTGGGGCGTCAATATGTTGAGGGGACCCGAGGGAGAGTGCCTCCCATGAGGGTAGAATGTGTGGCTTTTGGGGGGAAAGTCGAATTATGGAGCAAAAACCATTTTTTGGGACTTAGAAAAATTTCGAGATGTGTCAGACTTCCAGGAAGGGAGGAGTCTCAGGAGGTGTACCTAGGAGGCTTCCAGGGGCCTGGGTACACTTTTCAGAAAGTACCGTTGGGACTTAGAAAAATTTTCAGGATTTTTGGACTTAGAGCGATTTTTGGATTTTTGTGCAAAAATCAGATTTCCCCTTCTCCCACCGCTCTGGGGCGTCAATATGTTGAGGGGACCCGAGGGAGAGTGCCTCCCATGAGGGTAGAATGTGTGACTTTTGGGGGGAAAGTCGAATTATGGAGCAAAAACCATTTTTTGGGACTTAGAAAAATTTCGAGATGTGACAGACTTCCAGGAAGGGGGCGCCTCGGGAGGTGTACCTAGGAGGCTTCCAGGGGCCTGGGTACACTTTTCAGAAAGTACCGTTGGGACTTAGAAAAATTTTCAAGATTTTTGGACTTAGAGCGATTTTTGGATTTTTGTGCAAAAATCGAATTTTCCCTTCTCCCACCGCTCTGGGGCGTCAATATGAAGTGGGGACCCGAGGGAGAGTGCCTCCCATGAGGGTAGAATGTGTGACTTTTGGGGGGAAAGTCGAATTATGGAGCAAAAACCATTTTTGGGGACTTAGAAAAAATTCCGAGATGTGTCAGACTTCCAGGAAGGGGGCGCCTCGGGAGGTGTACCTAGGAGGCTTCCAGGGGCCTGGGTACACTTTTCAGAAAGTACCGTTGGGACTTAGAAAAATTTTCAAGATTTTTGGACTTAGAGCGATTTTTGGATTTTTGTGCAAAAATCGAATTTTCCCTTCTCCCACCGCTCTGGGGCGTCAATATGAAGTGGGGACCCGAGGGAGAGTGCCTCCCATGAGGGTAGAATGTGTGACTTTTGGGGGGAAAGTCGAATTATGGAGCAAAAACCATTTTTGGGGACTTAGAAAAAATTCCGAGATGTGTCAGACTTCCAGGAAGGGGGCGCCTCGGGAGGTGTACCTAGGAGGCTTCCAGGGGCCTGGGTACACTTTTCAGAAAGTACCGTTGGGACTTAGAAAAATTTTCAAGATTTTTGGACTTAGAGCGATTTTTGGATTTTTGTGCAAATATCGAATTTTCCCTTCTCCCACCGCTCTGGGGCGTCAATATGAAGTGGGGACCCGAGGGAGAGTGCCTCCCATGAGGGTAGAATGTGTGACTTTTGGGGGGAAAGTCGAATTATGGAGCAAAAACCATTTTTGGGGACTTAGAAAAAATTCCGAGATGTGTCAGACTTCCAGGAAGGGGGCGCCTCGGGAGGTGTACCTAGGAGGCTTCCAGGGGCCTGGGTACACTTTTCAGAAAGTACCGTTGGGACTTAGAAAAATTTTCAAGATTTTTGGACTTAGAGCGATTTTTGGATTTTTGTGCAAAAATCGAATTTTCCCTTCTCCCACCGCTCTGGGGCGTCAATATGAAGTGGGGACCCGAGGGAGAGTGCCTCCCATGAGGGTAGAATGTGTGACTTTTGGGGGGAAAGTCGAATTATGGAGCAAAAACCATTTTTGGGGACTTAGAAAAAATTCCGAGATGTGTCAGACTTCCAGGAAGGGGGCGCCTCGGGAGGTGTACCTAGGAGGCTTCCAGGGGCCTGGGTACACTTTTCAGAAAGTACCGTTGGGACTTAGAAAAATTTTCAAGATTTTTGGACTTAGAGCGATTTTTGGATTTTTGTGCAAAAATCGAATTTTCCCTTCTCCCACCGCTCTGGGGCGTCAATATGAAGTGGGGACCCGAGGGAGAGTGCCTCCCATGAGGGTAGAATGTGTGACTTTTGGGGGGAAAGTCGAATTATGGAGCAAAAACCATTTTTTGGGACTTAGAAAAATTTCGAGATGTGACAGACTTCCAGGAAGGGGGCGCCTCGGGAGGTGTACCTAGGAGGCTTCCAGGGGCCTGGGTACACTTTTCAGAAAGTACCGTTGGGACTTAGAAAAATTTTCAGGATTTTTGGACTTAGAGCGATTTTTGGATTTTTGATCAAAAATCGAATTTCCCCTTCTCCCACCGCTCTGGGGCGTCAATATGATGTGGGGACCCGAGGGAGAGTGCCTCCCATGAGGGTAGAATGTGTGGCTTTTGGGGGGAAAGTCGAATTATGGAGCAAAAACCAGTTTTTGGGACTTAGAAAAATTTCGAGATGTGTCAGACTTCCAGGAAGGGGGGAGTCTCAGGAGGTGTACCTAGGAGGCTTCCAGGGGCCTGGGTACACTTTTCAGAAAGTACCGTTGGGACTTAGAAAAATTTTCAGGATTTTTGGACTTAGAGCGATTTTTGGATTTTTGTGCAAAAATCAGATTTCCCCTTCTCCCACCGCTCTGGGGCGTCAATATGATGTGGGGACCCGAGGGAGAGTGCCTCCCATGAGGGTAGAATGTGTGGTTTTTTGGGGGAAAGTCGAATTATGGAAGAAATTGAGTTTTGAGGACAAAAAAGTGTTTTGAGGACAAAAAAGTTTCTTGAGGACAAAAAAGTTTCTCGAGGACAAAAAAGTGTTTTGAGGACAAAAAAGTTTCTTGAGGACAAAAAAGTGTTTTGCGAACAAAAAATGGAATTTTGTGATTTTGTGTAAAAATAAGTAAATTCCCCTACTTCCACCACAGGGGGGCTTCAGTATGTTGTAGGGCCCCCAGGGAGGGTCCCCCAACTGGGTTTAAAGTTTGTGGATCCTGGGCAGAAAGTTGAATTTTGGATGAAAAACCGAATTTTGGGACTTAGAAAAATTTCGAGCTGAGCAGTGACAGACTTCCAGGCAGGGGAGCCTCTCTGGAGGTGTACCGAAAACAGTTCCAGGAGCTGAGGTCATTTTCGAACATTTTTTGTTCGCTCAAATTTTTTTTGTTTTTGAGCTCTAAAAAGCTGTTATTATCAATTGGCTCAAAAATTTCAAGTGTCATGAGCTAGTACATGTTGGAGGAATACGTTTTAGGCAAAAAATTGCAAAAAAAAAAATCCAAGTGAAAAAGAACCGGAATGGGGAATTTCTGACTGCTGTAGCAGCCGCACAGTTCCAGGAGGTCGGATACATTTCCGACTTTGTCCCGCTCATTGAAGTACATTGTCCCGCAATGCAAATACATAGTAATGCGCACCTGCGGGAGAATATAGGAGAGAGTGGGCTCTCTCTACCCCGATGTATGGCGGTTGTTCCTATGGTTCTCTGGCTCGGGTAGGCGACTTAGAAGGTGGTCCCTCTTGTCGTGGAAGTTGCAAAATACGGCCGAGACTGAACTTCCACGGCTCCAGGAGGGACTTTTGCTGGTCGTGCGTCCCAAGTGAGAGAGGCGATCCTGGGGTACCTGAGCCTGACCAGACCCTCCCTCGGTGGTCCCTGGTCTTCTGAAGGGTGATGGCATTCAGGGGGGCAAATCTGGAGTCCGTGGCCGAGTTTGGGCTCTAGAAGGCGGACGCCCCTTCTGACCATGTCCCCTCAGAGCCGGCTGGATGGTTCATGGTCCGCGGCTTTGTCTGGCGGTCTGTGCCCAAGCCGGAGAAGCTGTCCTGGGGTACGTGAGCTTTGACCAGACCCTCCCTCGGCGGTCCCTGGTTCTCTGGAGGTGATGGCTGTCAGGGGGGCAAATCTGGAGTCCTCGTGGGAAGGAGGGCTCTTGAAGGCGGACGCCCCCTCTGACTATGTCCCCTCAGAGCAGGCTGGATGGTTCATGGTCCGCGGCTTTGTCTGGCGGTCCATGCCCAAGCCGGAGAAGCTATCCTGGGTACCTGAGCTTCGACCAGACCCTCCCTCGGTGGTCCCTGGTTCTCTGGAGGCGATGGCTGTTGTCAGGGGGGGGGGGGCAAATCTGGAGTCCTCGTGGGAAGGAGGGCTCTGGAAGGCGGACGCCCCCTCTGACTATGTCCCCTCAGAGCATGCTCGATGGTTCTCAGTCCCTGGCTTTGGCTTTTTGGCCATCCTGGGGTACATTCTTGCCAAAAAAAAAAACGACTAAGTGAAAAAGAACCGGAATGAGGAATTTTCTAGGTGCCGCATCCGCCCTACAGTGACTTGAGGCCGGGTACAGTTCCGACTTCGTCCCCTTAAAGTGGGGACGTTGTCCCGCAATGCAAATACATAGGAATGCGCACCTCTGGCAGAATGTACTTGAGAGAGTGTCGTCTCTCTACCCCGATAGAAAGCAGTTGTTTCTCTGGTTCCCCGACTTGGGTAGGCGACTTGGCATGTGGTCCCTCTCGTCTGGAAGTTGCGCACTCCGGCTGAGACCGAACTTCCACAGCTCCGAGAGGGACTTTTGCCGATCGTGCATCCCAAGCGAGAGAGGCAATGCTGGGGTACCCAAGCCTGACCAGACCCTCCCTCGGCGGTCCCTGGTTCTCTGGAGGTGATGGCTTTCGGGGGGCAAATCCGGAGTCCTCGTCCGAAAGGGGGGGCTCCGGAAGGCGGACGCCCCTCTCGTCCATGTCCTCTCAGAGCGGTCTTATCCTCCGATCGATCTGGCACGGCGCTCCCGGGTGGGGAGGTGGTGCTGCTCGCTCGACCCGGGCTTTGGAGCTCGCGTCGGTTTACGGTGAGCGGTGTCCTTCCTCCTGTACCCCCGGGCTTCCACCACCTATCTTTGGGCGCGCACGCCGGCCGTCACCTCCCGTTCGAGGACGGAGGCGGCCGAGCTGTGGGAAGTTTGAATCGCACCGAACGATGAACAGTGGTCTGACGACCCACGCGGGCGAACGGCGGGGCGCCCACCCACCCCGGCGTGGGGGCCAGCCGTCCGAATCGCTCCCCGCGTGGGGAAGCACAGTGTTAGCAAGGGCGGCCCTTTTC
>NW_027362307.1:15000-20000 GCF_039654945.1 Dendrobates tinctorius | reverse complement strand
AAAAAATTCCGAGATGTGTCAGACTTCCAGGAAGGGGGCGCCTCGGGAGGTGTACCTAGGAGGCTTCCAGGGGCCTGGGTACACTTTTCAGAAAGTACCGTTGGGACTTAGAAAAATTTTCAAGATTTTTGGACTTAGAGCGATTTTTGTGCAAAAATCGAATTTTCCCTTCTCCCACCGCTCTGGGGCGTCAATATGAAGTGGGGACCCGAGGGAGAGTGCCTCCCATGAGGGTAGAATGTGTGACTTTTGGGGGGAAAGTCGAATTATGGAGCAAAAACCATTTTTGGGGACTTAGAAAAAATTCCGAGATGTGTCAGACTTCCAGGAAGGGGGCGCCTCGGGAGGTGTACCTAGGAGGCTTCCAGGGGCCTGGGTACACTTTTCAGAAAGTACCGTTGGGACTTAGAAAAATTTTCAAGATTTTTGGACTTAGAGCGATTTTTGGATTTTTGTGCAAATATCGAATTTTCCCTTCTCCCACCGCTCTGGGGCGTCAATATGAAGTGGGGACCCGAGGGAGAGTGCCTCCCATGAGGGTAGAATGTGTGACTTTTGGGGGGAAAGTCGAATTATGGAGCAAAAACCATTTTTGGGGACTTAGAAAAAATTCCGAGATGTGTCAGACTTCCAGGAAGGGGGCGCCTCGGGAGGTGTACCTAGGAGGCTTCCAGGGGCCTGGGTACACTTTTCAGAAAGTACCGTTGGGACTTAGAAAAATTTTCAAGATTTTTGGACTTAGAGCGATTTTTGGATTTTTGTGCAAAAATCGAATTTTCCCTTCTCCCACCGCTCTGGGGCGTCAATATGAAGTGGGGACCCGAGGGAGAGTGCCTCCCATGAGGGTAGAATGTGTGACTTTTGGGGGGAAAGTCGAATTATGGAGCAAAAACCATTTTTGGGGACTTAGAAAAAATTCCGAGATGTGTCAGACTTCCAGGAAGGGGGCGCCTCGGGAGGTGTACCTAGGAGGCTTCCAGGGGCCTGGGTACACTTTTCAGAAAGTACCGTTGGGACTTAGAAAAATTTTCAAGATTTTTGGACTTAGAGCGATTTTTGGATTTTTGTGCAAAAATCGAATTTTCCCTTCTCCCACCGCTCTGGGGCGTCAATATGAAGTGGGGACCCGAGGGAGAGTGCCTCCCATGAGGGTAGAATGTGTGACTTTTGGGGGGAAAGTCGAATTATGGAGCAAAAACCATTTTTTGGGACTTAGAAAAATTTCGAGATGTGACAGACTTCCAGGAAGGGGGCGCCTCGGGAGGTGTACCTAGGAGGCTTCCAGGGGCCTGGGTACACTTTTCAGAAAGTACCGTTGGGACTTAGAAAAATTTTCAGGATTTTTGGACTTAGAGCGATTTTTGGATTTTTGATCAAAAATCGAATTTCCCCTTCTCCCACCGCTCTGGGGCGTCAATATGATGTGGGGACCCGAGGGAGAGTGCCTCCCATGAGGGTAGAATGTGTGGCTTTTGGGGGGAAAGTCGAATTATGGAGCAAAAACCAGTTTTTGGGACTTAGAAAAATTTCGAGATGTGTCAGACTTCCAGGAAGGGGGGAGTCTCAGGAGGTGTACCTAGGAGGCTTCCAGGGGCCTGGGTACACTTTTCAGAAAGTACCGTTGGGACTTAGAAAAATTTTCAGGATTTTTGGACTTAGAGCGATTTTTGGATTTTTGTGCAAAAATCAGATTTCCCCTTCTCCCACCGCTCTGGGGCGTCAATATGATGTGGGGACCCGAGGGAGAGTGCCTCCCATGAGGGTAGAATGTGTGGTTTTTTGGGGGAAAGTCGAATTATGGAAGAAATTGAGTTTTGAGGACAAAAAAGTGTTTTGAGGACAAAAAAGTTTCTTGAGGACAAAAAAGTTTCTCGAGGACAAAAAAGTGTTTTGAGGACAAAAAAGTTTCTTGAGGACAAAAAAGTGTTTTGCGAACAAAAAATGGAATTTTGTGATTTTGTGTAAAAATAAGTAAATTCCCCTACTTCCACCACAGGGGGGCTTCAGTATGTTGTAGGGCCCCCAGGGAGGGTCCCCCAACTGGGTTTAAAGTTTGTGGATCCTGGGCAGAAAGTTGAATTTTGGATGAAAAACCGAATTTTGGGACTTAGAAAAATTTCGAGCTGAGCAGTGACAGACTTCCAGGCAGGGGAGCCTCTCTGGAGGTGTACCGAAAACAGTTCCAGGAGCTGAGGTCATTTTCGAACATTTTTTGTTCGCTCAAATTTTTTTTGTTTTTGAGCTCTAAAAAGCTGTTATTATCAATTGGCTCAAAAATTTCAAGTGTCATGAGCTAGTACATGTTGGAGGAATACGTTTTAGGCAAAAAATTGCAAAAAAAAAAATCCAAGTGAAAAAGAACCGGAATGGGGAATTTCTGACTGCTGTAGCAGCCGCACAGTTCCAGGAGGTCGGATACATTTCCGACTTTGTCCCGCTCATTGAAGTACATTGTCCCGCAATGCAAATACATAGTAATGCGCACCTGCGGGAGAATATAGGAGAGAGTGGGCTCTCTCTACCCCGATGTATGGCGGTTGTTCCTATGGTTCTCTGGCTCGGGTAGGCGACTTAGAAGGTGGTCCCTCTTGTCGTGGAAGTTGCAAAATACGGCCGAGACTGAACTTCCACGGCTCCAGGAGGGACTTTTGCTGGTCGTGCGTCCCAAGTGAGAGAGGCGATCCTGGGGTACCTGAGCCTGACCAGACCCTCCCTCGGTGGTCCCTGGTCTTCTGAAGGGTGATGGCATTCAGGGGGGCAAATCTGGAGTCCGTGGCCGAGTTTGGGCTCTAGAAGGCGGACGCCCCTTCTGACCATGTCCCCTCAGAGCCGGCTGGATGGTTCATGGTCCGCGGCTTTGTCTGGCGGTCTGTGCCCAAGCCGGAGAAGCTCTCCTGGGGTACGTGAGCTTTGACCAGACCCTCCCTCGGCGGTCCCTGGTTCTCTGGAGGTGATGGCTGTCAGGGGGGCAAATCTGGAGTCCTCGTGGGAAGGAGGGCTCTTGAAGGCGGACGCCCCCTCTGACTATGTCCCCTCAGAGCAGGCTG
Organism: Dendrobates tinctorius; assembly: GCF_039654945.1. NCBI lineage: Eukaryota > Metazoa > Chordata > Amphibia > Anura > Dendrobatidae > Dendrobates > Dendrobates tinctorius. The sequence continues at coordinate 16,953 of NW_027362307.1, read as the reverse complement.
GATGGTTCATGGTCCGCGGCTTTGTCTGGCGGTCCATGCCCAAGCCGGAGAAGCTATCCTGGGTACCTGAGCTTCGACCAGACCCTCCCTCGGTGGTCCCTGGTTCTCTGGAGGCGATGGCTGTTGTCAGGGGGGGGGGGGCAAATCTGGAGTCCTCGTGGGAAGGAGGGCTCTGGAAGGCGGACGCCCCCTCTGACTATGTCCCCTCAGAGCATGCTCGATGGTTCTCAGTCCCTGGCTTTGGCTTTTTGGCCATCCTGGGGTACATTCTTGCCAAAAAAAAAAACGACTAAGTGAAAAAGAACCGGAATGAGGAATTTTCTAGGTGCCGCATCCGCCCTACAGTGACTTGAGGCCGGGTACAGTTCCGACTTCGTCCCCTTAAAGTGGGGACGTTGTCCCGCAATGCAAATACATAGGAATGCGCACCTCTGGCAGAATGTACTTGAGAGAGTGTCGTCTCTCTACCCCGATAGAAAGCAGTTGTTTCTCTGGTTCCCCGACTTGGGTAGGCGACTTGGCATGTGGTCCCTCTCGTCTGGAAGTTGCGCACTCCGGCTGAGACCGAACTTCCACAGCTCCGAGAGGGACTTTTGCCGATCGTGCATCCCAAGCGAGAGAGGCAATGCTGGGGTACCCAAGCCTGACCAGACCCTCCCTCGGCGGTCCCTGGTTCTCTGGAGGTGATGGCTTTCGGGGGGCAAATCCGGAGTCCTCGTCCGAAAGGGGGGGCTCCGGAAGGCGGACGCCCCTCTCGTCCATGTCCTCTCAGAGCGGTCTTATCCTCCGATCGATCTGGCACGGCGCTCCCGGGTGGGGAGGTGGTGCTGCTCGCTCGACCCGGGCTTTGGAGCTCGCGTCGGTTTACGGTGAGCGGTGTCCTTCCTCCTGTACCCCCGGGCTTCCACCACCTATCTTTGGGCGCGCACGCCGGCCGTCACCTCCCGTTCGAGGACGGAGGCGGCCGAGCTGTGGGAAGTTTGAATCGCACCGAACGATGAACAGTGGTCTGACGACCCACGCGGGCGAACGGCGGGGCGCCCACCCACCCCGGCGTGGGGGCCAGCCGTCCGAATCGCTCCCCGCGTGGGGAAGCACAGTGTTAGCAAGGGCGGCCCTTTTCGAAGTTCCAGATGCGCAGCCCTGCCCGCGGAGGTCCGTGCCACGCATCGCCCGAAGGGCGGCCTCCGCGGCGGGCACCAGCGAGAGCGGCGGCGGTGGGTGGCGTTTCCACGCCGCTGCCGAGCTCCGCGCCACTAGTCTTTCCCGAGCCCCTACGTTAGTGGGGGGGATGACAGAGCTGTGGAGGCAGGCGAGGGGGGGTTCTCACTGCGCGGTGTGCCCCCACCCGACTCGCCATCGCCTTCCGCTCCTCGTACGTCGTCCTCCGAGGCGGCTCGGAAGGGAGAGGGAGAGCGAGAGAGCGAACGCCCCCCGAGCGAGGGGAAGATGGAGAAGGGAGCGATTTGAATGGGGCGAGAGGTGAAGGGAGTACGGCAGAACGCTGCCCTGCGCACCCCCCCGTGTTCCCGCCAGGCGGGGGAACAGCCCTGGGAGGAAAAGCCGCTCGGGCATCCCTTTGAGGACGGGCAAGAGCCGGGTGTAGGGACTACGCTGGAGGGCGACGCCGATACGGCCAGGCCGACTACGCCCCGCGCGACCTCTGCGTCGCTGGGGCTTGTGCCGGAGCCGCGGCGGACCCCGACGGCCAAACCCCCTCTCCCAATCCTCGCGCCTGTCCGCTGGTCGGTCGAGGACCCCCCGCGATTGAGGCAGGTCTAAGCCAGACGGTGGCGCCGCAAAGGCCCCCCACGCCCCGGCCCCGCTCCCCAGCGACCCTGTGTGTCGCCCAAGGAGCGTCGGGTCGCGCGGCAGGGCGGCCGCGGTGTCTTCGCAGGCCAGTCACCTTGCCCCTACCCGTGCAAGGGGTGTATTCCAGACGCCTTCTGCTTC
>NW_027362307.1:0-5000 GCF_039654945.1 Dendrobates tinctorius | reverse complement strand
GAGGGAGAGTGCCTCCCATGAGGGTAGAATGTGTGACTTTTGGGGGGAAAGTCGAATTATGGAGCAAAAACCATTTTTGGGGACTTAGAAAAAATTCCGAGATGTGTCAGACTTCCAGGAAGGGGGCGCCTCGGGAGGTGTACCTAGGAGGCTTCCAGGGGCCTGGGTACACTTTTCAGAAAGTACCGTTGGGACTTAGAAAAATTTTCAAGATTTTTGGACTTAGAGCGATTTTTGGATTTTTGTGCAAAAATCGAATTTTCCCTTCTCCCACCGCTCTGGGGCGTCAATATGAAGTGGGGACCCGAGGGAGAGTGCCTCCCATGAGGGTAGAATGTGTGACTTTTGGGGGAAAGTCGAATTATGGAGCAAAAACCATTTTTTGGGACTTAGAAAAATTTCGAGATGTGACAGACTTCCAGGAAGGGGGCGCCTCGGGAGGTGTACCTAGGAGGCTTCCAGGGGCCTGGGTACACTTTTCAGAAAGTACCGTTGGGACTTAGAAAAATTTTCAGGATTTTTGGACTTAGAGCGATTTTTGGATTTTTGATCAAAAATCGAATTTCCCCTTCTCCCACCGCTCTGGGGCGTCAATATGATGTGGGGACCCGAGGGAGAGTGCCTCCCATGAGGGTAGAATGTGTGGCTTTTGGGGGGAAAGTCGAATTATGGAGCAAAAACCAGTTTTTGGGACTTAGAAAAATTTCGAGATGTGTCAGACTTCCAGGAAGGGGGGAGTCTCAGGAGGTGTACCTAGGAGGCTTCCAGGGGCCTGGGTACACTTTTCAGAAAGTACCGTTGGGACTTAGAAAAATTTTCAGGATTTTTGGACTTAGAGCGATTTTTGGATTTTTGTGCAAAAATCAGATTTCCCCTTCTCCCACCGCTCTGGGGCGTCAATATGATGTGGGGACCCGAGGGAGAGTGCCTCCCATGAGGGTAGAATGTGTGGTTTTTTGGGGGAAAGTCGAATTATGGAAGAAATTGAGTTTTGAGGACAAAAAAGTGTTTTGAGGACAAAAAAGTTTCTTGAGGACAAAAAAGTTTCTCGAGGACAAAAAAGTGTTTTGAGGACAAAAAAGTTTCTTGAGGACAAAAAAGTGTTTTGCGAACAAAAAATGGAATTTTGTGATTTTGTGTAAAAATAAGTAAATTCCCCTACTTCCACCACAGGGGGGCTTCAGTATGTTGTAGGGCCCCCAGGGAGGGTCCCCCAACTGGGTTTAAAGTTTGTGGATCCTGGGCAGAAAGTTGAATTTTGGATGAAAAACCGAATTTTGGGACTTAGAAAAATTTCGAGCTGAGCAGTGACAGACTTCCAGGCAGGGGAGCCTCTCTGGAGGTGTACCGAAAACAGTTCCAGGAGCTGAGGTCATTTTCGAACATTTTTTGTTCGCTCAAATTTTTTTTGTTTTTGAGCTCTAAAAAGCTGTTATTATCAATTGGCTCAAAAATTTCAAGTGTCATGAGCTAGTACATGTTGGAGGAATACGTTTTAGGCAAAAAATTGCAAAAAAAAAAAATCCAAGTGAAAAAGAACCGGAATGGGGAATTTCTGACTGCTGTAGCAGCCGCACAGTTCCAGGAGGTCGGATACATTTCCGACTTTGTCCCGCTCATTGAAGTACATTGTCCCGCAATGCAAATACATAGTAATGCGCACCTGCGGGAGAATATAGGAGAGAGTGGGCTCTCTCTACCCCGATGTATGGCGGTTGTTCCTATGGTTCTCTGGCTCGGGTAGGCGACTTAGAAGGTGGTCCCTCTTGTCGTGGAAGTTGCAAAATACGGCCGAGACTGAACTTCCACGGCTCCAGGAGGGACTTTTGCTGGTCGTGCGTCCCAAGTGAGAGAGGCGATCCTGGGGTACCTGAGCCTGACCAGACCCTCCCTCGGTGGTCCCTGGTCTTCTGAAGGGTGATGGCATTCAGGGGGGCAAATCTGGAGTCCGTGGCCGAGTTTGGGCTCTAGAAGGCGGACGCCCCTTCTGACCATGTCCCCTCAGAGCCGGCTGGATGGTTCATGGTCCGCGGCTTTGTCTGGCGGTCTGTGCCCAAGCCGGAGAAGCTCTCCTGGGGTACGTGAGCTTTGACCAGACCCTCCCTCGGCGGTCCCTGGTTCTCTGGAGGTGATGGCTGTCAGGGGGGCAAATCTGGAGTCCTCGTGGGAAGGAGGGCTCTTGAAGGCGGACGCCCCCTCTGACTATGTCCCCTCAGAGCAGGCTGGATGGTTCATGGTCCGCGGCTTTGTCTGGCGGTCCATGCCCAAGCCGGAGAAGCTATCCTGGGTACCTGAGCTTCGACCAGACCCTCCCTCGGTGGTCCCTGGTTCTCTGGAGGCGATGGCTGTTGTCAGGGGGGGGGGGCAAATCTGGAGTCCTCGTGGGAAGGAGGGCTCTGGAAGGCGGACGCCCCCTCTGACTATGTCCCCTCAGAGCATGCTCGATGGTTCTCAGTCCTGGCTTTGGCTTTTTGGCCATCCTGGGGTACATTCTTGCAAAAAAAAAAAACGACTAAGTGAAAAAGAACCGGAATGAGGAATTTTCTAGGTGCCGCATCCGCCCTACAGTGACTTGAGGCCGGGTACAGTTCCGACTTCGTCCCCTTAAAGTGGGGACGTTGTCCCGCAATGCAAATACATAGGAATGCGCACCTCTGGCAGAATGTACTTGAGAGAGTGTCGTCTCTCTACCCCGATAGAAAGCAGTTGTTTCTCTGGTTCCCCGACTTGGGTAGGCGACTTGGCATGTGGTCCCTCTCGTCTGGAAGTTGCGCACTCCGGCTGAGACCGAACTTCCACAGCTCCGAGAGGGACTTTTGCCGATCGTGCATCCCAAGCGAGAGAGGCAATGCTGGGGTACCCAAGCCTGACCAGACCCTCCCTCGGCGGTCCCTGGTTCTCTGGAGGTGATGGCTTTCGGGGGGCAAATCCGGAGTCCTCGTCCGAAAGGGGGGGCTCCGGAAGGCGGACGCCCCTCTCGTCCATGTCCTCTCAGAGCGGTCTTATCCTCCGATCGATCTGGCACGGCGCTCCCGGGTGGGGAGGTGGTGCTGCTCGCTCGACCCGGGCTTTGGAGCTCGCGTCGGTTTACGGTGAGCGGTGTCCTTCCTCCTGTACCCCCGGGCTTCCACCACCTATCTTTGGGCGCGCACGCCGGCCGTCACCTCCCGTTCGAGGACGGAGGCGGCCGAGCTGTGGGAAGTTTGAATCGCACCGAACGATGAACAGTGGTCTGACGACCCACGCGGGCGAACGGCGGGGCGCCCACCCACCCCGGCGTGGGGGCCAGCCGTCCGAATCGCTCCCCGCGTGGGGAAGCACAGTGTTAGCAAGGGCGGCCCTTTTCGAAGTTCCAGATGCGCAGCCCTGCCCGCGGAGGTCCGTGCCACGCATCGCCCGAAGGGCGGCCTCCGCGGCGGGCACCAGCGAGAGCGGCGGCGGTGGGTGGCGTTTCCACGCCGCTGCCGAGCTCCGCGCCACTAGTCTTTCCCGAGCCCCTACGTTAGTGGGGGGGATGACAGAGCTGTGGAGGCAGGCGAGGGGGGGTTCTCACTGCGCGGTGTGCCCCCACCCGACTCGCCATCGCCTTCCGCTCCTCGTACGTCGTCCTCCGAGGCGGCTCGGAAGGGAGAGGGAGAGCGAGAGAGCGAACGCCCCCCGAGCGAGGGGAAGATGGAGAAGGGAGCGATTTGAATGGGGCGAGAGGTGAAGGGGAGTACGGCAGAACGCTGCCCTGCGCACCCCCCCGTGTTCCCGCCAGGCGGGGGAACAGCCCTGGGAGGAAAAGCCGCTCGGGCATCCCTTTGAGGACGGGCAAGAGCCGGGTGTAGGGACTACGCTGGAGGGCGACGCCGATACGGCCAGGCCGACTACGCCCCGCGCGACCTCTGCGTCGCTGGGGCTTGTGCCGGAGCCGCGGCGGACCCCGACGGCCAAACCCCCTCTCCCAATCCTCGCGCCTGTCCGCTGGTCGGTCGAGGACCCCCCGCGATTGAGGCAGGTCTAAGCCAGACGGTGGCGCCGCAAAGGCCCCCCACGCCCCGGCCCCGCTCCCCAGCGACCCTGTGTGTCGCCCAAGGAGCGTCGGGTCGCGCGGCAGGGCGGCCCGCGGTGTCTTCGCAGGCCAGTCACCTTGCCCCTACCCGTGCAAGGGGTGTATTCCAGACGCCTTCTGCTTCGGGCTCTGCACCGTACAGCGAGCTGCTCTTCCGACGCCCCCCGCGCTCCGCTGTGGGCTCCCCCTGCCCCGAGGGTCGGCCCGACGCCCTCCCGGAACCCCGCAGGTACGCCCCTGCGCGATGCCGACGACGATGTTTCTCCGGGCGCCCCGCTTTCCGCCGAGGGGGTCTCCTCTCTCTCGTCTCTCGGACCTCTCCCTCGCCTCAACGCGGTCCAGTCGTGTTGGGGAGCTACCTGGTTGATCCTGCCAGTAGCATATGCTTGTCTCAAAGATTAAGCCATGCACGTGTAAGTACACACGGATGGTACAGTGAAACTGCGAATGGCTCATTAAATCAGTTATGGTTCCTTTGATCGCTCCAAACCGTTGACTCGGACAACTGTGGTAATTCTAGAGCTAATACGTGCAAACGAGCGCTGACCGCCAGGGATGCGTGCATTTATCAGACCAAAACCAATCCGGGGTCCCGGGCGCGGCGTCGGGATGGTCCTCCGCGGCCTCCCCCCTGCCGCGCTCTCCCCGTAAGCGTTGCGACTCTGGATAACCTCGAGCCGATCGCACGTCCCCGTGACGGCGACGATCCATTCGGGGTGTCTGCCCTATCAACTTTCGATGGTACTTTCTGTGCCTACCATGGTGACCACGGGTAACGGAGAATCAGGGTTCGATTCCGGAGAGGGAGCCTGAGAAACGGCTACCACATCCAAGGAAGGCAGCAGGCGCGCAAATTACCCACTCCCGACCCGGTGAGGTAGTGACGAAAAATAACAATACAGGACTCTTTCGAGGCTCTGTAATTGGAATGAGTACACTTTAAATC
>NW_027362306.1:277500-280000 GCF_039654945.1 Dendrobates tinctorius | reverse complement strand
TTAGAGCGATTTTTGGATTTTTGTGCAAAAATCGAATTTTCCCTTCTCCCACCGCTCTGGGGCGTCAATATGAAGTGGGGACCCGAGGGAGAGTGCCTCCCATGAGGGTAGAATGTGTGACTTTTGGGGGGAAAGTCGAATTATGGAGCAAAAACCATTTTTTGGGACTTAGAAAAATTTCGAGATGTGACAGACTTCCAGGAAGGGGGCGCCTCGGGAGGTGTACCTAGGAGGCTTCCAGGGGCCTGGGTACACTTTTCAGAAAGTACCGTTGGGACTTAGAAAAATTTTCAGGATTTTTGGACTTAGAGCGATTTTTGGATTTTTGATCAAAAATCGAATTTCCCCTTCTCCCACCGCTCTGGGGCGTCAATATGATGTGGGGACCCGAGGGAGAGTGCCTCCCATGAGGGTAGAATGTGTGGCTTTTGGGGGGAAAGTCGAATTATGGAGCAAAAACCAGTTTTTGGGACTTAGAAAAATTTCGAGATGTGTCAGACTTCCAGGAAGGGGGGAGTCTCAGGAGGTGTACCTAGGAGGCTTCCAGGGGCCTGGGTACACTTTTCAGAAAGTACCGTTGGGACTTAGAAAAATTTTCAGGATTTTTGGACTTAGAGCGATTTTTGGATTTTTGTGCAAAAATCAGATTTCCCCTTCTCCCACCGCTCTGGGGCGTCAATATGATGTGGGGACCCGAGGGAGAGTGCCTCCCATGAGGGTAGAATGTGTGGTTTTTTGGGGGAAAGTCGAATTATGGAAGAAATTGAGTTTTGAGGACAAAAAAGTGTTTTGAGGACAAAAAAGTTTCTTGAGGACAAAAAAGTTTCTCGAGGACAAAAAAGTGTTTTGAGGACAAAAAAGTTTCTTGAGGACAAAAAAGTGTTTTGCGAACAAAAAATGGAATTTTGTGATTTTGTGTAAAAATAAGTAAATTCCCCTACTTCCACCACAGGGGGGCTTCAGTATGTTGTAGGGCCCCCAGGGAGGGTCCCCCAACTGGGTTTAAAGTTTGTGGATCCTGGGCAGAAAGTTGAATTTTGGATGAAAAACCGAATTTTGGGACTTAGAAAAATTTCGAGCTGAGCAGTGACAGACTTCCAGGCAGGGGAGCCTCTCTGGAGGTGTACCGAAAACAGTTCCAGGAGCTGAGGTCATTTTCGAACATTTTTTGTTCGCTCAAATTTTTTTTGTTTTTGAGCTCTAAAAAGCTGTTATTATCAATTGGCTCAAAAATTTCAAGTGTCATGAGCTAGTACATGTTGGAGGAATACGTTTTAGGCAAAAAATTGCAAAAAAAAAAATCCAAGTGAAAAAGAACCGGAATGGGGAATTTCTGACTGCTGTAGCAGCCGCACAGTTCCAGGAGGTCGGATACATTTCCGACTTTGTCCCGCTCATTGAAGTACATTGTCCCGCAATGCAAATACATAGTAATGCGCACCTGCGGGAGAATATAGGAGAGAGTGGGCTCTCTCTACCCCGATGTATGGCGGTTGTTCCTATGGTTCTCTGGCTCGGGTAGGCGACTTAGAAGGTGGTCCCTCTTGTCGTGGAAGTTGCAAAATACGGCCGAGACTGAACTTCCACGGCTCCAGGAGGGACTTTTGCTGGTCGTGCGTCCCAAGTGAGAGAGGCGATCCTGGGGTACCTGAGCCTGACCAGACCCTCCCTCGGTGGTCCCTGGTCTTCTGAAGGGTGATGGCATTCAGGGGGGCAAATCTGGAGTCCGTGGCCGAGTTTGGGCTCTAGAAGGCGGACGCCCCTTCTGACCATGTCCCCTCAGAGCCGGCTGGATGGTTCATGGTCCGCGGCTTTGTCTGGCGGTCTGTGCCCAAGCCGGAGAAGCTCTCCTGGGGTACGTGAGCTTTGACCAGACCCTCCCTCGGCGGTCCCTGGTTCTCTGGAGGTGATGGCTGTCAGGGGGGCAAATCTGGAGTCCTCGTGGGAAGGAGGGCTCTTGAAGGCGGACGCCCCCTCTGACTATGTCCCCTCAGAGCAGGCTGGATGGTTCATGGTCCGCGGCTTTGTCTGGCGGTCCATGCCCAAGCCGGAGAAGCTATCCTGGGTACCTGAGCTTCGACCAGACCCTCCCTCGGTGGTCCCTGGTTCTCTGGAGGCGATGGCTGTTGTCAGGGGGGGGGGGGCAAATCTGGAGTCCTCGTGGGAAGGAGGGCTCTGGAAGGCGGACGCCCCCTCTGACTATGTCCCCTCAGAGCATGCTCGATGGTTCTCAGTCCCTGGCTTTGGCTTTTTGGCCATCCTGGGGTACATTCTTGCCAAAAAAAAAAACGACTAAGTGAAAAAGAACCGGAATGAGGAATTTTCTAGGTGCCGCATCCGCCCTACAGTGACTTGAGGCCGGGTACAGTTCCGACTTCGTCCCCTTAAAGTGGGGACGTTGTCCCGCAATGCAAATACATAGGAATGCGCACCTCTGGCAGAATGTACTTGAGAGAGTGTCGTCTCTCTACCCCGATAGAAAGCAGTTGTTTCTCTGGTT
>NW_027362306.1:262500-267500 GCF_039654945.1 Dendrobates tinctorius | reverse complement strand
ATTTTTTGGGACTTAGAAAAATTTCGAGATGTGTCAGACTTCCAGGAAGGGAGGAGTCTCAGGAGGTGTACCTAGGAGGCTTCCAGGGGCCTGGGTACACTTTTCAGAAAGTACCGTTGGGACTTAGAAAAATTTTCAGGATTTTTGGACTTAGAGCGATTTTTGGATTTTTGTGCAAAAATCAGATTTCCCCTTCTCCCACCGCTCTGGGGCGTCAATATGTTGAGGGGACCCGAGGGAGAGTGCCTCCCATGAGGGTAGAATGTGTGACTTTTGGGGGGAAAGTCGAATTATGGAGCAAAAACCATTTTTTGGGACTTAGAAAAATTTCGAGATGTGACAGACTTCCAGGAAGGGGGCGCCTCGGGAGGTGTACCTAGGAGGCTTCCAGGGGCCTGGGTACACTTTTCAGAAAGTACCGTTGGGACTTAGAAAAATTTTCAAGATTTTTGGACTTAGAGCGATTTTTGGATTTTTGTGCAAAAATCGAATTTTCCCTTCTCCCACCGCTCTGGGGCGTCAATATGAAGTGGGGACCCGAGGGAGAGTGCCTCCCATGAGGGTAGAATGTGTGACTTTTGGGGGGAAAGTCGAATTATGGAGCAAAAACCATTTTTGGGGACTTAGAAAAAATTCCGAGATGTGTCAGACTTCCAGGAAGGGGGCGCCTCGGGAGGTGTACCTAGGAGGCTTCCAGGGGCCTGGGTACACTTTTCAGAAAGTACCGTTGGGACTTAGAAAAATTTTCAAGATTTTTGGACTTAGAGCGATTTTTGGATTTTTGTGCAAAAATCGAATTTTCCCTTCTCCCACCGCTCTGGGGCGTCAATATGAAGTGGGGACCCGAGGGAGAGTGCCTCCCATGAGGGTAGAATGTGTGACTTTTGGGGGGAAAGTCGAATTATGGAGCAAAAACCATTTTTGGGGACTTAGAAAAAATTCCGAGATGTGTCAGACTTCCAGGAAGGGGGCGCCTCGGGAGGTGTACCTAGGAGGCTTCCAGGGGCCTGGGTACACTTTTCAGAAAGTACCGTTGGGACTTAGAAAAATTTTCAAGATTTTTGGACTTAGAGCGATTTTTGGATTTTTGTGCAAATATCGAATTTTCCCTTCTCCCACCGCTCTGGGGCGTCAATATGAAGTGGGGACCCGAGGGAGAGTGCCTCCCATGAGGGTAGAATGTGTGACTTTTGGGGGGAAAGTCGAATTATGGAGCAAAAACCATTTTTGGGGACTTAGAAAAAATTCCGAGATGTGTCAGACTTCCAGGAAGGGGGCGCCTCGGGAGGTGTACCTAGGAGGCTTCCAGGGGCCTGGGTACACTTTTCAGAAAGTACCGTTGGGACTTAGAAAAATTTTCAAGATTTTTGGACTTAGAGCGATTTTTGGATTTTTGTGCAAAAATCGAATTTTCCCTTCTCCCACCGCTCTGGGGCGTCAATATGAAGTGGGGACCCGAGGGAGAGTGCCTCCCATGAGGGTAGAATGTGTGACTTTTGGGGGGAAAGTCGAATTATGGAGCAAAAACCATTTTTGGGGACTTAGAAAAAATTCCGAGATGTGTCAGACTTCCAGGAAGGGGGCGCCTCGGGAGGTGTACCTAGGAGGCTTCCAGGGGCCTGGGTACACTTTTCAGAAAGTACCGTTGGGACTTAGAAAAATTTTCAAGATTTTTGGACTTAGAGCGATTTTTGGATTTTTGTGCAAAAATCGAATTTTCCCTTCTCCCACCGCTCTGGGGCGTCAATATGAAGTGGGGACCCGAGGGAGAGTGCCTCCCATGAGGGTAGAATGTGTGACTTTTGGGGGGAAAGTCGAATTATGGAGCAAAAACCATTTTTTGGGACTTAGAAAAATTTCGAGATGTGACAGACTTCCAGGAAGGGGGCGCCTCGGGAGGTGTACCTAGGAGGCTTCCAGGGGCCTGGGTACACTTTTCAGAAAGTACCGTTGGGACTTAGAAAAATTTTCAGGATTTTTGGACTTAGAGCGATTTTTGGATTTTTGATCAAAAATCGAATTTCCCCTTCTCCCACCGCTCTGGGGCGTCAATATGATGTGGGGACCCGAGGGAGAGTGCCTCCCATGAGGGTAGAATGTGTGGCTTTTGGGGGGAAAGTCGAATTATGGAGCAAAAACCAGTTTTTGGGACTTAGAAAAATTTCGAGATGTGTCAGACTTCCAGGAAGGGGGGAGTCTCAGGAGGTGTACCTAGGAGGCTTCCAGGGGCCTGGGTACACTTTTCAGAAAGTACCGTTGGGACTTAGAAAAATTTTCAGGATTTTTGGACTTAGAGCGATTTTTGGATTTTTGTGCAAAAATCAGATTTCCCCTTCTCCCACCGCTCTGGGGCGTCAATATGATGTGGGGACCCGAGGGAGAGTGCCTCCCATGAGGGTAGAATGTGTGGTTTTTTGGGGGAAAGTCGAATTATGGAAGAAATTGAGTTTTGAGGACAAAAAAGTGTTTTGAGGACAAAAAAGTTTCTTGAGGACAAAAAAGTTTCTCGAGGACAAAAAAGTGTTTTGAGGACAAAAAAGTTTCTTGAGGACAAAAAAGTGTTTTGCGAACAAAAAATGGAATTTTGTGATTTTGTGTAAAAATAAGTAAATTCCCCTACTTCCACCACAGGGGGGCTTCAGTATGTTGTAGGGCCCCCAGGGAGGGTCCCCCAACTGGGTTTAAAGTTTGTGGATCCTGGGCAGAAAGTTGAATTTTGGATGAAAAACCGAATTTTGGGACTTAGAAAAATTTCGAGCTGAGCAGTGACAGACTTCCAGGCAGGGGAGCCTCTCTGGAGGTGTACCGAAAACAGTTCCAGGAGCTGAGGTCATTTTCGAACATTTTTTGTTCGCTCAAATTTTTTTTGTTTTTGAGCTCTAAAAAGCTGTTATTATCAATTGGCTCAAAAATTTCAAGTGTCATGAGCTAGTACATGTTGGAGGAATACGTTTTAGGCAAAAAATTGCAAAAAAAAAAATCCAAGTGAAAAAGAACCGGAATGGGGAATTTCTGACTGCTGTAGCAGCCGCACAGTTCCAGGAGGTCGGATACATTTCCGACTTTGTCCCGCTCATTGAAGTACATTGTCCCGCAATGCAAATACATAGTAATGCGCACCTGCGGGAGAATATAGGAGAGAGTGGGCTCTCTCTACCCCGATGTATGGCGGTTGTTCCTATGGTTCTCTGGCTCGGGTAGGCGACTTAGAAGGTGGTCCCTCTTGTCGTGGAAGTTGCAAAATACGGCCGAGACTGAACTTCCACGGCTCCAGGAGGGACTTTTGCTGGTCGTGCGTCCCAAGTGAGAGAGGCGATCCTGGGGTACCTGAGCCTGACCAGACCCTCCCTCGGTGGTCCCTGGTCTTCTGAAGGGTGATGGCATTCAGGGGGGCAAATCTGGAGTCCGTGGCCGAGTTTGGGCTCTAGAAGGCGGACGCCCCTTCTGACCATGTCCCCTCAGAGCCGGCTGGATGGTTCATGGTCCGCGGCTTTGTCTGGCGGTCTGTGCCCAAGCCGGAGAAGCTGTCCTGGGGTACGTGAGCTTTGACCAGACCCTCCCTCGGCGGTCCCTGGTTCTCTGGAGGTGATGGCTGTCAGGGGGGCAAATCTGGAGTCCTCGTGGGAAGGAGGGCTCTTGAAGGCGGACGCCCCCTCTGACTATGTCCCCTCAGAGCAGGCTGGATGGTTCATGGTCCGCGGCTTTGTCTGGCGGTCCATGCCCAAGCCGGAGAAGCTATCCTGGGTACCTGAGCTTCGACCAGACCCTCCCTCGGTGGTCCCTGGTTCTCTGGAGGCGATGGCTGTTGTCAGGGGGGGGGGGGCAAATCTGGAGTCCTCGTGGGAAGGAGGGCTCTGGAAGGCGGACGCCCCCTCTGACTATGTCCCCTCAGAGCATGCTCGATGGTTCTCAGTCCCTGGCTTTGGCTTTTTGGCCATCCTGGGGTACATTCTTGCCAAAAAAAAAAACGACTAAGTGAAAAAGAACCGGAATGAGGAATTTTCTAGGTGCCGCATCCGCCCTACAGTGACTTGAGGCCGGGTACAGTTCCGACTTCGTCCCCTTAAAGTGGGGACGTTGTCCCGCAATGCAAATACATAGGAATGCGCACCTCTGGCAGAATGTACTTGAGAGAGTGTCGTCTCTCTACCCCGATAGAAAGCAGTTGTTTCTCTGGTTCCCCGACTTGGGTAGGCGACTTGGCATGTGGTCCCTCTCGTCTGGAAGTTGCGCACTCCGGCTGAGACCGAACTTCCACAGCTCCGAGAGGGACTTTTGCCGATCGTGCATCCCAAGCGAGAGAGGCAATGCTGGGGTACCCAAGCCTGACCAGACCCTCCCTCGGCGGTCCCTGGTTCTCTGGAGGTGATGGCTTTCGGGGGGCAAATCCGGAGTCCTCGTCCGAAAGGGGGGGCTCCGGAAGGCGGACGCCCCTCTCGTCCATGTCCTCTCAGAGCGGTCTTATCCTCCGATCGATCTGGCACGGCGCTCCCGGGTGGGGAGGTGGTGCTGCTCGCTCGACCCGGGCTTTGGAGCTCGCGTCGGTTTACGGTGAGCGGTGTCCTTCCTCCTGTACCCCCGGGCTTCCACCACCTATCTTTGGGCGCGCACGCCGGCCGTCACCTCCCGTTCGAGGACGGAGGCGGCCGAGCTGTGGGAAGTTTGAATCGCACCGAACGATGAACAGTGGTCTGACGACCCACGCGGGCGAACGGCGGGGCGCCCACCCACCCCGGCGTGGGGGCCAGCCGTCCGAATCGCTCCCCGCGTGGGGAAGCACAGTGTTAGCAAGGGCGGCCCTTTTCGAAGTTCCAGATGCGCAGCCCTGCCCGCGGAGGTCCGTGCCACGCATCGCCCGAAGGGCGGCCTCCGCGGCGGGCACCAGCGAGAGCGGCGGCGGTGGGTGGCGTTTCCACGCCGCTGCCGAGCTCCGCGCCACTAGTCTTTCCCGAGCCCCTACGTTAGTGGGGGGGATGACAGAGCTGTGGAGGCAGGCGAGG
>NW_027362306.1:250000-252500 GCF_039654945.1 Dendrobates tinctorius | reverse complement strand
AAAATCGAATTTTCCCTTCTCCCACCGCTCTGGGGCGTCAATATGAAGTGGGGACCCGAGGGAGAGTGCCTCCCATGAGGGTAGAATGTGTGACTTTTGGGGGGAAAGTCGAATTATGGAGCAAAAACCATTTTTGGGGACTTAGAAAAAATTCCGAGATGTGTCAGACTTCCAGGAAGGGGGCGCCTCGGGAGGTGTACCTAGGAGGCTTCCAGGGGCCTGGGTACACTTTTCAGAAAGTACCGTTGGGACTTAGAAAAATTTTCAAGATTTTTGGACTTAGAGCGATTTTTGGATTTTTGTGCAAATATCGAATTTTCCCTTCTCCCACCGCTCTGGGGCGTCAATATGAAGTGGGGACCCGAGGGAGAGTGCCTCCCATGAGGGTAGAATGTGTGACTTTTGGGGGGAAAGTCGAATTATGGAGCAAAAACCATTTTTGGGGACTTAGAAAAAATTCCGAGATGTGTCAGACTTCCAGGAAGGGGGCGCCTCGGGAGGTGTACCTAGGAGGCTTCCAGGGGCCTGGGTACACTTTTCAGAAAGTACCGTTGGGACTTAGAAAAATTTTCAAGATTTTTGGACTTAGAGCGATTTTTGGATTTTTGTGCAAAAATCGAATTTTCCCTTCTCCCACCGCTCTGGGGCGTCAATATGAAGTGGGGACCCGAGGGAGAGTGCCTCCCATGAGGGTAGAATGTGTGACTTTTGGGGGGAAAGTCGAATTATGGAGCAAAAACCATTTTTGGGGACTTAGAAAAAATTCCGAGATGTGTCAGACTTCCAGGAAGGGGGCGCCTCGGGAGGTGTACCTAGGAGGCTTCCAGGGGCCTGGGTACACTTTTCAGAAAGTACCGTTGGGACTTAGAAAAATTTTCAAGATTTTTGGACTTAGAGCGATTTTTGGATTTTTGTGCAAAAATCGAATTTTCCCTTCTCCCACCGCTCTGGGGCGTCAATATGAAGTGGGGACCCGAGGGAGAGTGCCTCCCATGAGGGTAGAATGTGTGACTTTTGGGGGGAAAGTCGAATTATGGAGCAAAAACCATTTTTTGGGACTTAGAAAAATTTCGAGATGTGACAGACTTCCAGGAAGGGGGCGCCTCGGGAGGTGTACCTAGGAGGCTTCCAGGGGCCTGGGTACACTTTTCAGAAAGTACCGTTGGGACTTAGAAAAATTTTCAGGATTTTTGGACTTAGAGCGATTTTTGGATTTTTGATCAAAAATCGAATTTCCCCTTCTCCCACCGCTCTGGGGCGTCAATATGATGTGGGGACCCGAGGGAGAGTGCCTCCCATGAGGGTAGAATGTGTGGCTTTTGGGGGGAAAGTCGAATTATGGAGCAAAAACCAGTTTTTGGGACTTAGAAAAATTTCGAGATGTGTCAGACTTCCAGGAAGGGGGGAGTCTCAGGAGGTGTACCTAGGAGGCTTCCAGGGGCCTGGGTACACTTTTCAGAAAGTACCGTTGGGACTTAGAAAAATTTTCAGGATTTTTGGACTTAGAGCGATTTTTGGATTTTTGTGCAAAAATCAGATTTCCCCTTCTCCCACCGCTCTGGGGCGTCAATATGATGTGGGGACCCGAGGGAGAGTGCCTCCCATGAGGGTAGAATGTGTGGTTTTTTGGGGGAAAGTCGAATTATGGAAGAAATTGAGTTTTGAGGACAAAAAAGTGTTTTGAGGACAAAAAAGTTTCTTGAGGACAAAAAAGTTTCTCGAGGACAAAAAAGTGTTTTGAGGACAAAAAAGTTTCTTGAGGACAAAAAAGTGTTTTGCGAACAAAAAATGGAATTTTGTGATTTTGTGTAAAAATAAGTAAATTCCCCTACTTCCACCACAGGGGGGCTTCAGTATGTTGTAGGGCCCCCAGGGAGGGTCCCCCAACTGGGTTTAAAGTTTGTGGATCCTGGGCAGAAAGTTGAATTTTGGATGAAAAACCGAATTTTGGGACTTAGAAAAATTTCGAGCTGAGCAGTGACAGACTTCCAGGCAGGGGAGCCTCTCTGGAGGTGTACCGAAAACAGTTCCAGGAGCTGAGGTCATTTTCGAACATTTTTTGTTCGCTCAAATTTTTTTTGTTTTTGAGCTCTAAAAAGCTGTTATTATCAATTGGCTCAAAAATTTCAAGTGTCATGAGCTAGTACATGTTGGAGGAATACGTTTTAGGCAAAAAATTGCAAAAAAAAAAATCCAAGTGAAAAAGAACCGGAATGGGGAATTTCTGACTGCTGTAGCAGCCGCACAGTTCCAGGAGGTCGGATACATTTCCGACTTTGTCCCGCTCATTGAAGTACATTGTCCCGCAATGCAAATACATAGTAATGCGCACCTGCGGGAGAATATAGGAGAGAGTGGGCTCTCTCTACCCCGATGTATGGCGGTTGTTCCTATGGTTCTCTGGCTCGGGTAGGCGACTTAGAAGGTGGTCCCTCTTGTCGTGGAAGTTGCAAAATACGGCCGAGACTGAACTTCCACGGCTCCAGGAGGGACTTTTGCT
>NW_027362306.1:235000-237500 GCF_039654945.1 Dendrobates tinctorius | reverse complement strand
AAGGGGGCGCCTCGGGAGGTGTACCTAGGAGGCTTCCAGGGGCCTGGGTACACTTTTCAGAAAGTACCGTTGGGACTTAGAAAAATTTTCAAGATTTTTGGACTTAGAGCGATTTTTGGATTTTTGTGCAAAAATCGAATTTTCCCTTCTCCCACCGCTCTGGGGCGTCAATATGAAGTGGGGACCCGAGGGAGAGTGCCTCCCATGAGGGTAGAATGTGTGACTTTTGGGGGGAAAGTCGAATTATGGAGCAAAAACCATTTTTTGGGACTTAGAAAAATTTCGAGATGTGACAGACTTCCAGGAAGGGGGCGCCTCGGGAGGTGTACCTAGGAGGCTTCCAGGGGCCTGGGTACACTTTTCAGAAAGTACCGTTGGGACTTAGAAAAATTTTCAGGATTTTTGGACTTAGAGCGATTTTTGGATTTTTGATCAAAAATCGAATTTCCCCTTCTCCCACCGCTCTGGGGCGTCAATATGATGTGGGGACCCGAGGGAGAGTGCCTCCCATGAGGGTAGAATGTGTGGCTTTTGGGGGGAAAGTCGAATTATGGAGCAAAAACCAGTTTTTGGGACTTAGAAAAATTTCGAGATGTGTCAGACTTCCAGGAAGGGGGGAGTCTCAGGAGGTGTACCTAGGAGGCTTCCAGGGGCCTGGGTACACTTTTCAGAAAGTACCGTTGGGACTTAGAAAAATTTTCAGGATTTTTGGACTTAGAGCGATTTTTGGATTTTTGTGCAAAAATCAGATTTCCCCTTCTCCCACCGCTCTGGGGCGTCAATATGATGTGGGGACCCGAGGGAGAGTGCCTCCCATGAGGGTAGAATGTGTGGTTTTTTGGGGGAAAGTCGAATTATGGAAGAAATTGAGTTTTGAGGACAAAAAAGTGTTTTGAGGACAAAAAAGTTTCTTGAGGACAAAAAAGTTTCTCGAGGACAAAAAAGTGTTTTGAGGACAAAAAAGTTTCTTGAGGACAAAAAAGTGTTTTGCGAACAAAAAATGGAATTTTGTGATTTTGTGTAAAAATAAGTAAATTCCCCTACTTCCACCACAGGGGGGCTTCAGTATGTTGTAGGGCCCCCAGGGAGGGTCCCCCAACTGGGTTTAAAGTTTGTGGATCCTGGGCAGAAAGTTGAATTTTGGATGAAAAACCGAATTTTGGGACTTAGAAAAATTTCGAGCTGAGCAGTGACAGACTTCCAGGCAGGGGAGCCTCTCTGGAGGTGTACCGAAAACAGTTCCAGGAGCTGAGGTCATTTTCGAACATTTTTTGTTCGCTCAAATTTTTTTTGTTTTTGAGCTCTAAAAAGCTGTTATTATCAATTGGCTCAAAAATTTCAAGTGTCATGAGCTAGTACATGTTGGAGGAATACGTTTTAGGCAAAAAATTGCAAAAAAAAAAATCCAAGTGAAAAAGAACCGGAATGGGGAATTTCTGACTGCTGTAGCAGCCGCACAGTTCCAGGAGGTCGGATACATTTCCGACTTTGTCCCGCTCATTGAAGTACATTGTCCCGCAATGCAAATACATAGTAATGCGCACCTGCGGGAGAATATAGGAGAGAGTGGGCTCTCTCTACCCCGATGTATGGCGGTTGTTCCTATGGTTCTCTGGCTCGGGTAGGCGACTTAGAAGGTGGTCCCTCTTGTCGTGGAAGTTGCAAAATACGGCCGAGACTGAACTTCCACGGCTCCAGGAGGGACTTTTGCTGGTCGTGCGTCCCAAGTGAGAGAGGCGATCCTGGGGTACCTGAGCCTGACCAGACCCTCCCTCGGTGGTCCCTGGTCTTCTGAAGGGTGATGGCATTCAGGGGGGCAAATCTGGAGTCCGTGGCCGAGTTTGGGCTCTAGAAGGCGGACGCCCCTTCTGACCATGTCCCCTCAGAGCCGGCTGGATGGTTCATGGTCCGCGGCTTTGTCTGGCGGTCTGTGCCCAAGCCGGAGAAGCTGTCCTGGGGTACGTGAGCTTTGACCAGACCCTCCCTCGGCGGTCCCTGGTTCTCTGGAGGTGATGGCTGTCAGGGGGGCAAATCTGGAGTCCTCGTGGGAAGGAGGGCTCTTGAAGGCGGACGCCCCCTCTGACTATGTCCCCTCAGAGCAGGCTGGATGGTTCATGGTCCGCGGCTTTGTCTGGCGGTCCATGCCCAAGCCGGAGAAGCTATCCTGGGTACCTGAGCTTCGACCAGACCCTCCCTCGGTGGTCCCTGGTTCTCTGGAGGCGATGGCTGTTGTCAGGGGGGGGGGGGCAAATCTGGAGTCCTCGTGGGAAGGAGGGCTCTGGAAGGCGGACGCCCCCTCTGACTATGTCCCCTCAGAGCATGCTCGATGGTTCTCAGTCCCTGGCTTTGGCTTTTTGGCCATCCTGGGGTACATTCTTGCCAAAAAAAAAAACGACTAAGTGAAAAAGAACCGGAATGAGGAATTTTCTAGGTGCCGCATCCGCCCTACAGTGACTTGAGGCCGGGTACAGTTCCGACTTCGTCCCCTTAAAGTGGGGAC